>NC_056732.1:1225443114-1225743114 GCF_019279795.1 Protopterus annectens
GGTCCTCTGTCCCCCAAGTACATCATGTGTTGTCCAGATGTCCTGCACTACAAGGTGCAGAGGTATGGTATATCATTAATTAGTGACTGCACTCCAGTTATCATC
The DNA here is from genome assembly GCF_019279795.1 of Protopterus annectens. NCBI lineage: Eukaryota > Metazoa > Chordata > Ceratodontiformes > Protopteridae > Protopterus > Protopterus annectens. The sequence continues at coordinate 1,225,443,220 of NC_056732.1, forward strand.
CCAGTGAACTAGCAGAATCCTGGCCATGGTATGCAGCAGTAGCCAGGATTATGGTTCCACACCCTGGAAATTCTGTGAAAATCTGTACATATGACAGTTATGTATGTCTGGCCATTGTGAACAGACTGCCAGGGCTATGTAGCAGTGTTGTGTGCAGATGTTTATTGAGTTGGGTAGGGATAGTAGCAGATGTGAGTGCCATACATCCTTTACCTATCTGACTGTGCCATGCTGCTATGGCTGCTGGCGGTCTATCAGGTCTGTATGCTTGTAGGGGCAGACTGTGAAATGTCCTGTAACACCTCAGGATTCCCAGTACACTGTGATTTTGGCCAGTATATGTCAGTGTAGTGTGTGACTGGCAATCAGGATATGTTTGTTCAGACAATCATTGTACTCTGGAGTTCATTTTGGGTACTGATATGTTGCTGTGACTGTGATGCAAATGTTTTTGGTTGGACATTTTTGCACTACTATTTGCTTTTCACTACAGTTCCCATCCCTGTAGTGCATGCTATATTTGAATATATGTGGGTAATTGCCCAAAGCTGATGTGGGAGACTGTTGTGTTGGTCTTACTGAGCTTCATAAGGTGCTGGGTGACATGTTTGGCAGCTGTCAGAGGATTTCCATTCTGTCACATGACTGCGGTCATATCTCTACACTGTCCACATGCATGGCTCATATGTTTGGTCTGTTCCCCACACAGTCGTTGTCCTTGGCTAATCAGTCGGATACTCTGGGGAATGCAGTCAGTAGATGCAAACATCCATTGGTGTTACTTGACGTAATATCCCTCAGAAAAGATATGTGACAACAAACTCAGTAACACCAGCAACTGTCTAAATTTATAACAGCAATATGTCCAGTATAACCCAGTGTTTAGGCCTCTGTCCCCCAATTAGGTCAGGCTTTGTCCAGATGTAATACACTAAGATGTTCAGAGGTATGTAGCATCATTATTTATTGCCGTCATCCCTGCTACCATGCAGTGATGTCATAGACTCCCCCCATACATGTAACAAGGAAGCAGCCATAGATATGAGTATTGTGCCTATACATTCTGTGGGAAACTGTACATTTGAAAAGTCTGTGTATGTCTGCCCATTGTTAACAGACTGTCAGGATTGTGTAGCAGAGTAGTGTGTGAATGTTGTTTGGGGTGTGTAGGGAGGGGGGTACATGTGAGTGTCATGGGCCCTTTCTATATGACTGTGCATGCTGCTCCAGTTTCTGGTTCCCTATTACCTGTATATGTTTGTACAGGCAGACTGTGACATGTCCCATAACACCTCAAGATTCCCACTATACTGGGACTTGAGGCAGTATATGTAGGGGTAATGTGTAAGTGGCAAACAGGATATCGTTGCTCACACAGTCATTATACTGTACTGTTCAGTTTGCTTACTGGTATGTCACTGTGAATGTGGTGCAATTGGTTGTGGGTATGCATTTTCACATCAGTGTCTGTTTTCCACTACTGTTACATCCCTGTAGTGCCTGTTATATTTGCAAATGCATGTTTACAGCCCTAGAGCTGGATGTGGGTAGTGTTATTTCAGTCTGATTGTAGTTTGTATGTTGCTTGTTAGCTGAGTGCCACCATCATCTTCTTTTATCTGTTCCCATTAGTGGTCTCCACAGTGGATCATCTGATTCCATTTCTTCCTGTCCTCTGCATCTTGCTCTGTCACACCAGCCACCTGCATGTCCTCTCTCACCACATCCATAAACCTTATCTTAGGCCTTCCTCTTTTCCTGTTACCTGGTAACTTCACCCTTAGCATCTTTTTCCCAATATACTCAGCATCCCTCCTCAGCACATGTCCAAACCAACATAATCTTGCCTCTCTGGCTTTGCCTCCAACCTTCCAACCTGGGCTGACCCTCTAATATACTTATTCCTAATCCTGTCCACCCTTGTCACACCCAGTGCAAATCTTAACATCTTTAACTCTGCCATATCCATCTCAAACTCCTGCCTTTTTGTCAGTGCCACTGCCTCCAATCCATATAACATAATTGGTCTCACTACCCTCTTGTAGACCTTCCCTTTCACTCTTACAGGTACTCGTCTGTCACAAATCACTCCTGACACTGTTCTCCATCCACTCCATCCTACCAGTACTCTCTTCTTCACCTCTCTTCCACACTCTCCGTTACTCTGAACTATTGATCCCAAGTATTTAAACTCATCCACCTTCACCACCTCTACTCCTTGCATCCTCACCATTCCTCTATCCTCCCTCTCATTCACACACATATATTCTGTCTTAGTCCTGCTGACCTTCATTCTTCTTCTCTCTAGAGCATATCTCTATCTCTCCAGGGTCTCCTCCACCTGTTCCCTACTCTCACTACAGGTCACAATGTCATCTGCAAACATCATAGTCGACAGGGACTCCTGTCTGATCTCATCTGTCAACCTGTCCATCACCATTGCAAATAAGAAAGGGCTCAGAGCTGATCCTTGATGTAACCCCACCTCCACCTTAAACGCATCCGTCACTCCCACCGCAGACCTCACCGCTGTCACACTACCCTCATACATATCCTGTACCACTCTTACATACTTCTCTGACACTCCCAACTTCCTCATACAATACCACAACTCCTCTCTAGGCACCCTGTCATATGCTTTCTCTAAGTCTACAAAAACACAATGCAACTCCTTCTGACCTTCTCTGTACTTCTCCATCAACACTCTCAGAGCAAACATCGCATCTGTAGTGATCTTTCCTGGCATGAAACCATACTGCTGATCACTAATCATCACATCCTTTTTTAACCTAGCTTCCACTACTCTTTCCCATAACTTCATGCTGTGACTGATCAGTTTAATCCCTCTGTAGTTACTACAGCTCTGCACATCACCCTTATTTTTAAAAATCAGTACCAAAATGCTTTTTCTCCATTCCTCAGGCATCCTCTCACTTTCCAAGATTTCGCTAAACAATCTGGTTAGAAACTCCACTGCCATTTCACCTAAACACCTCCATGCTTCCACAGGTATGTCATCTGGACCAACAGCATTTCCATTCTTCATCCTCTTCATAGCTATCCTTACTTCCTCCTTTCTAATCCATTGCAGTTCATGATTCACTATCCCCACATCATCCAACCTTCTCTCCCCCTCATTCTCTTCATTCATCAACCCCTCAAAGTACTCTTTCCATCTGCTCAACACACTCTCCTCACTTGTGAGTATGTTTCCCTCAATATCCTTTATCACCTTTACCTGCTGCACATCTTTCCTAGCTCGGTCCATCTGTCTAGCCAATCGGTACAGGTCCTTTTCTCCCTCCTTAGTGATAGCCAAGTGTAGGTTCCCTAATGTTGTGTTATGTCCACAGATTCGTAGGATGTCCTGTTGTCTGGCTGATATCATTGGCCTGGTCCCCATAACTGTTATGTATTCCTGACACATCAGTGGAATGATGTGGGGATTAAGGTCACTAACTAATGAGAAGCAATTGAGTCACAGACTTGTGATATTTCAGTCAATATATAACAGGACATACAGTGTTACTACATCAACTTTCTCAGCTTATCTACTTATGTATTTTGGGTATGTCCCAAATGTCTTGCCTTTGTCCCCCCACTTTGTCAGGCTTGGTCTAGATCCATTGCACTAAGGGGTTCTGAGAATACCTCTCCACTGCCAGGATTTTCACAGAATGGCCAGATATTTGGCCCATACTTTTGTTCTGTTCCACAATTTATTTGTATTTGTCTGGTAAATCACTGTGATGATCCAAGGATTTATGTCAGTAAATAATGACATAACATTTCAGTTTCCATCCTCATATCCATTAGTAATTGTCTGCTGAAATGCATCCTGTTGCTGTAGCAAATGTCTTCATTCCTAACAATGATAGTTGAAATATGTCCCTATATCTGGCTCATCCGCCCCCTTTTACAGCTTTTGTACAGGTGACTTGCACTAAGAGGTTGAGAGGGATGGTTCTGAGGTCTGACTGCACTGCCTGTTATGTTATGTATTTATGTGTATGATATATATATATATATATATATTATATATATATATATCTATATCATTTTCCAATTGCCCGACACCCATTTGCCCGACCCCATTTGACTGAAAGTTAATTTGACCGACACTTCATTTGACTGACAAGTATTATTGGCAAGAAAATGGGACATGCCCCCTTCCCCACTGTAGTGCGACCCTGGAGTTAGAATATATAGTTAGGGGGGTGTGGGTTTTTTTTTTTTTTGGTAACATATGCATATAAAGCTACAACACTAAATACATATTTGTCCATCTTATGTCTAACACTGTTATTCTACCTAGTTCTACTATTGTAACATCTAATATTTTAATGTCTTCTTGACATAATACACATATGCCCGAACACGTGTCTTTACCTATGTTCCAAATAACAGTACCATTCCAAAGTTTTTTTGTTTGTGTTCTTTCTTCTTCTGTTAATAATCTTATGTCATCTAATATTATTACTTCAGCATCTATTCCAGCACACCATACTAATATACTAATTCTTCTCTTAATGTTCTTCAAACTGTTCACATTTAAAGCTAATATTCTCAGCTTTTACAGAACAGTTATTATAGTAGAATTCATATCCTTTAATTTTCTTATCTTCACTAAACATTTTGTTTTTAAATTTTCTTTTTCTTTCCCTAATTATTTTCCCTATAGAATTCTTTCTACCTTTTACTTTATGCCATTTAGGCTCTTCTTCACTTGTCTCATCTGTTTCTTTTTCTTTTTCTTAATCTCTTTCTTTACCGTTGTATATAACCTCTACATTAATTTCATTTTGCTGTACTTGTTCTTGTGTGACCATTTCTTCTTTCTCTTTTTCCTGTATAACATCATTTTCATCTTCATGTATGCCTATTTCACATTCTAGCCATGAATGTCAAGTATTGCCACACTTGTTGCATTTTAAATTGCACTGCTTTGCACTAATTCCTGCATTACTATACAAATAACATATTTTCTTATCACATTCATTAATTAAATGATCATCTTTTCCACAAAAATAACACGTCTTTGGTTGCCCTGTATCTCATAAAACCCTTATTACCATGAACATTAATAATACTTAGTATATGTATCACATTGTCATTTTCCATTTTTAATATTACTCCACATTCTCATCCCCAGACCAAAGTCCTCTTTTATTGCAAACTTTCGTTCTATTCAATACCTCTTTGCAAATAGTCAAAAACTTCATTTTTAAGTCTATGCATTCAACATCAGTTCTACATTGAACCAGTATTGTCGTTCTTTGTCCGTCTAAAAAGGATTGAATAACATATTCCAACCAAGGATATAAATTCTGGTTTTGTTCAGATTTTGCTATGGAATTTTCCATAAATTGTCCATTCTCAATAATAAGTCACAAAAAGTCTCATTGTTATTAAGAATAAAAGCTCTTGCCTCCTTTGTAGTGACAAGTAGCAGTGCACTCAAGGAGTCCCACACTTCATACCTGTCTAATCCATTTTCCTTTTTACTGCTTATTCAAATGATATACCATCTCTTCATTTCCTTCATTTCTTCCTTTCTTCCTTCCCCCTCTTTCATGGTTTGCACATATGATTTCTCACCGTATTCACTTCTTCTCCCGTCTTCTATTTTTTTTCCATTATGCCACTCGAAAATGCTGCTGCATTGTTTTCTGACTCACTTTGGCTAACCACCTGCACCAAATAATCCTTCCACAATCCTCCCAACTGGAGGGTCATAATAATGTATTGTTTTTGGTTCTACATTTTTTTCTGCAAGCAGTTTCTGCTGAAATAATCCTCTGAATCAGCCTGTCTCCTCTGCTAAAACGATCTGCTCCACTACCTCCTTCTCTTCTGATACAGACATATCCTCCTTTCTACACTTACCATCATTCATTGCTGGTAGCGACTCTACCAATTCCAAACTTTTCAATACCTCTTCAGGCTTAGTTTCATTCACCATAGCTCCTCCAGTCTCTCTGGGCAACCTTTGCATCTGGAATGGAACCTGGAGAACAGATGTGTCACACCCAATGTCTCCCCCCTACACCAAAGAGTAGGAGACGTTTCCTGATTCCCTTTCCATATTTCCCCTAATAATATAAATACCAGCTTGGTCTTCCCTGAAAAGAAGCTGCTAGCCTAACAGGAATAACCTGATCAACAAAGAATACATACAATAAAAATAAATTATTCTACAATCCATGTCCCTCTGCTAATGGAGGATTAACCTATTCAACAAAATATAAAATTAACTAAATAAATTAATAAATTATATTCTCACCTGCCTGTCCAAAGTCCTAACCTATCTTATATTCTATACATACCTGTTTTCAAATTGCAACTTGTTATATTCCAGATAGAGTAGCTTATTTTCTAAAAACATTCACTGTGGAGGGGTTGGGAGGGTGGCCTAATGGTTAAGGTGTTTGCCTTACAAACACAAGGTGAGGGGATAATTGGCTTGGCTTAAAATGGCTCGCAAGGGCAGTTAGCTTAGTACTAACCTGTGAACCTATGTGGAAACTTGCATGGTTCTCCTACTGAGATGAATACTGTATACACTGAAAAACCTCCAAGGCACACTGTCTTTTTTGTTGTGAAATTATGTGAACACTTTTATCAAAATAGACCATCTCCAAACAGATATGTTGTTTTAATATAAAAAAGCACAAGAGCATGTGCTATCAGACAAAAAGGAAGAAAGATTAAACTGTATATGTATCAGGAAGGTTCACTGGTAGTTACCACACATGCAGTCCAGAAGTCCATTAAGGAAACTCAAACAGTTTCTTAATTGCCCAAAAGCACTGTCTGGTGAAGTGGCTTGTTCAAGGTCACAAGATAGATAAATTAAATCTGAGGGAATGAAACCCTATACCATTTTAGCAGTTCATTAACAGCTCATAATCCCAAGTCTCTGCACTATCCTCTGTGATATCTGATTATGCATTGCATGGTATTGTGCAAATCTTTAACATTCTGCATTTCAGTACTTACAGTACACTGCATTGTTCATTATGCTCCTAATTTCTGTTTATTCTACAACTGCTCTATTTTCTTGTTACTATGACTTGTATAGTGAGTGTATTTGAGGTCTTTCTTCCCAAACCTCCCCTGAAAGGGGGTTTTATGCTCAGTTAGACTTTCAAAGTAACTAAATAAATAAATAAGTAAATAAATAAATAACTATCAAACATTTACCGTATCATTGTTGTGTACATTAAGTTAATTCTATGTGGTAGTAACTCGGTTTCATTTTTCTCCCCATTTGTTTGGCTCAATATAAAATGGCCATTGAACAGCTCTGCACTGTGAGATATAACATATGTGCCTACATCTTTTAAACGTTTTACAAAAGCCAGTACCTTGCATGCATTCACAATTATAATATATGTATCATGCACTATAGCCTGGTTCATATGGGCTCTGCATGTAGTAGAAGTGAGGTTTAGTAGAGACATTGGACTCACAGAAGTTGCAGCATTTTATTTGGACCCAGTCATACTGGCTACCATGGAGTGTGCCACAAGATTTGTACAATTTAGGCAAATGACAGCATCCTTTGATCATTTTGTGATTTGTGTAAAAAGTGACTGAGCTGCAGTACAAACAAAAATCATAACATCACTTTATTTCTGACAATGTGGTAATACAAGTGAATGCCCTGTATGTACAACACTAGCTAGAACACTGTGATCCTTTATGTGAAAATACTGAAAAGCTATATTGACACATATTTTGGGCACTATAGGATCATAGGCTCATAGGAGGTTACAAGACTAACTTCCACAGTGACCTTACAAGCCTAGCCAACTTCAATCCATGTTCCAAAGGGTGTCTGTTTCAAGCAGACAATAAAATCAGCATGTATTGCCCCTGTCCAAGAGGGACACAGTTGGAAACCCCAGGGTTAATTTCCGGTTACCCATCCAATCATCCAAATTATGCTTAAATAGGGACAATGAAGGGCTTTGTTTATTTGAATTAGTCTGTTTAAGACCTTCTTGCAGAATGTTGTCATCACTATGGGTTTCAATGATTGCTCCCACTTTGCAGTCATCAGAAATCTTTGTCAGCCACAGTCCTTTAGTTTTAGCCTGTTCTTCAGAGAAGTAGATTCTGAAGAGTAGTGGTACCGGAACTGATCCCCGTGGAACACCACTGGTTACAGGTCTGCTGGAGGAGGTGGAGTCCCCCATTTTGACAGTATGAGTTCTATATGTGATCCAGTTTGCAACCCACCTGACAATACAGCAGTAATCATCAAGTAAGGCAGACAGTTTTGGGGCAGCTTCTAGGGCCTGTGATTAACCATTGCCAGGTCTCTGCCTTATTATGAAAATAAACCAAAATTGTTGTAGTCAACAGTATTTCAAAACACAGCATGGGGTTTAAATCAACTATAACTTTTTACCCAAACCTTCATCTTTCTATAGTTGTCTTACTTTATCTACAATATGTGCACACACTAGCTTGGGTTTAGAAGGGCTATAAGATTAGTAGCAAAGCATACTCTATTACCTTTTACTGCATTAACTAAGTGCCTAGCATTTTCCTTCACAGTATGGCTTAATAACACACCAGGAATATGTTTGAGTCCAGCCCACCAAATATTGGTGACTACAAAAGTAAACTTCCCATTAACATAAATGTCCAGTTGTACTACTCAGTAAGTTGGCTATGTACTCTAAAAATCATTCAGCATTTACCACTCATATGTTACAATGGGAGAGAAATAGAAGTTATGTAATTACCATAACGTTCCATGTTTGTAGTCCATCTCACCTATATTCTTGCTGGATGGGTTCAGAGCTGATATTAGGCTCCGACTTGGCCGATACTAAAGCTCAAGATCTTTTACTGGCTCGAGGCTAGCCCCTATCCTATGGTGCCTCACAGCAATTCCGCAGATCTAGTTTGCAAGAAAGCAATAAATACCTATCAAGTAATAATAAAAAAGAAGCTGTATAAATACAGCAAAGGGTTAAAAACATAATCCATTCCAGGTGGACAATAAAGAGCAATGTCAGGCAGCCCCAAAAAGAGGTCCACCAGATCCCCCAGAAACAGGAAGGGGTTGGAGGGAGGGACACAAGAATATAGGCGAGATGGACTACAAACATGGAACGTTATGGTAAGTGCATAACTTCTATATGTTATGTAGTCCTATCTCACCGTAATTCTTTCTGGGTGGGACAGAGTCCCTAGCACCTTTATCTCGGGTGGCTCAAGCGAAGAGACTCTTCAGCACAGTGGACCCAAAGGATGACCTGTCCCGGGAGGCCAAATCCAATTTGTAATGAGTGACAAACATATGTGGTGTTGCCCAAGTAGCTGCTGCACAAATAGTATCAATTGGGAGCCTAGATCTAAAGGCACATGAAGTAGCTACAGCCCTAATAGAGTGATCTTTAGCTTTTACTGGTAATTGTCTACCAGCTTGTTGATAAGCAAAGGATATGCAATCTGAAAGCCATTTTGAAAGAGTAATTTTTGAAACAGGCAAGCCTTTCCTTTTGTCAGAAAAGGAAATGAAAAGTTGATCAGATTTCCTGAATTCTTTAGTCCTGTGTATATAAAATCTGAGTATCCTGTGGACATCTAGCTGGTGAAGTCTATACTCTGATTTATTTGAGTGGTTTGGAAAAAACAAAGGTAGCTCAATGGTAGTATTCAGGTTGTGTTCTGAGCATACCTTAGGAAGAAAGGAAGATTTTGTCCTGAGAGAGACTCTTTCCTTGTGAAAGATAATGTAAGGAGGTTGAATAGTTAGGGCTTGAAGTTCTGAGACTCTCCTAGCCGATGTTATAGCTACCAAGAACAAGGTTTTCCATGATAACAATTTTAAGTCTGACGACAAGGATGGTTCAAAGGGTGCAGACATCAAAGATGAGAAGACTAAGTTTAAGTCCCAGGGTTCTAATGGTTGTTTTATTGGGGGCCTAAGAAGAACTCCTTTTAAGAAGGTTTTACAGGGAGAGTGCTGCATGATTGGATTTCCCATGAAACCAAAATGGAAATTGGAAATGGCAGCTAATTGAACTCTAACTGTAGCGGCTGCCACTCCTTCATGAAAAATTGTTGTTAGGAAGGATAAAATGGATTCTAAAGGAGCCGTATATGGATCTAAGCCCTTATTTGTAGCCCAAAGGGAAAATCTTTTCCATTTGCTAGAATATAGTTTCTGAGTGGAAGGTTTATGGGATGGAATTAGGATGTGTTTGACCACTGGGGATAAGGGAATACACCTGGCTATACGTGGAATTGGAGCAGCCATGCTGTCAATTTGAGGGTGTGGATGGAGGGGTGGAACTGTCCCAATTGATGAACCAGGAGATCTGGAGATGGGTCCAGAATCCATGGTTCCTCCAAGAAGTAGGGCCACAGGAAAGGAAACCAAACTTGCTGAGGCCAGTAAGGGGCAATGAGGATCAAAGAACTTCTCAACTGTCTTGCTTTCTTTATTACTTTGGGAATGAGTGGAAAAGGAGGAAAAGCATAAAGAAGTCCTGGGAGCCAATCAGGGGCAGCTCATGCCATTGGACTGCAGGACTGCAGCCCTCCCAGCAAAAAAGTTTCTTGAATTTAAAAAAAAAAAAACATGTAAATTAAATATATATAATAAAATATTGATTGACCAACTCGCTAAGTCCCAGAACTCGAACTGCGCATGGTTGTCGAGTTCCGGGTTTATTTATTTATTTAATTAATGAGTCCGACCATTTCTGTAACACTAGACTGCTTTTGCAGACAGTCCAGATATGAGAAAAGACATCAGTGTGATGCCCAGACGTCTATGCGTTTTTTAACCGCACAGTAAATAGAAGGGTATTCAGACCATCATGTCCGCAGTCACGTATGTGACATGGATGGCTGGATTGCTACTGATTGGTTCTCGCTCTCTTCTCAAAAAAGAGAGTGAGAAACAATCAGTAGTCTGTAGCTAGCACAGTACTTACTTGGATTTACATTGTGCTACTACGGACTATCGTGGTGAAAGTAAAAGTTGACTTGACTAACTGAAGTTTCTGTTTCTAGTATTACTCCTTTATACTTTTTGTTTTTTCTTCGGCTTGCTTAGTTCTGCCCTTTGCCTTGCTCACTTGCTGGCTGAATCAAAGTCAGAGAGAGGGAGGAAGAAAGAAGACGCCGCGGACAGTCACTTACAAGTAAGTGAACTTAGTGAAGTAAAAGTTATTAAACCGAGGAAGGTCAGTGCTGGACTTGGCTCAGATAACACACAGATGTCAATATATATTTTTTTCTTCTTCTCTTTCGGCTGTTCCTGTTAGGGTTTTTTTTTTATCGTAGTACTTGAATGCAGCAGTAAAAATTTTGACAGAGTTCTGCTACTTAATTTTCAGTGTTGCAGGGTAGTGCAGGGAAGATGGGATACCATTTCTATAACATAGCTGCCAATGGCATGCTTCAGAGAAAGCCTATCTATCCCATGATGTTTCCTGTGAAAAATCCTGGCATACGAATATCTTCTGGCCACACAAAATGAAGAGTGCTGTGTAACTTCCTTAGCTAACCAAAGAAGTAAATGCTTGTCATTCATTATTTCATTCAGCAGTTTGAAAATAATTTGCATGGGGAGCCGCCATGCTTTGGTGGTGGTGCTCCAAGTTCTCTATAGTTATGGAACAGGCTGCATGGAGGTAAATGTAATGCTTCAGCTTTTCTATAACAAAAAAAAAACTGGCAGTGTTTCCTTTTCCAGTACCTTCGTTAATGCAAGTTAATCTCAGATTGTTCTGCTGTTACAATCCTCCATGGAATCCAGCCTGTCTTTAAGGAACACTACTCCTAGCGTTTCATCCAAATGTACCATATTCAAAATTCACAGCACATTGCTTCAGCTCAGCTGCATAGTGAATCATACATTAGGCAATCTGCTAAGTTCTAACTTCAAAGGTCATTGTTAGCCCTTTTTCACTTGGATGAGGAGGGTATATATATATATATATATATATATATATATATATATATATATATATATATATATATATATGTTTATTTTTCTTTGACATGAAAATAATCAGCTTCGGCATTGTTTCATGCTTTCTATATCATCTAAGAAACACTCCCAAAAGAGCTGTGCACCGGACACTAAATGCAGATGATGAATGTTCAACTTTCAAAAGTATAAAGCAAGCAGTGAAAAGATAGATGAAACTTGTTTATATATTGTATTGTTGTGCGTGTGGTCAAAACTGTGTATAGCTGGCATTCTGTACTCTTGGTGCCCATAACAGTCATTTCTGTATGGCATTAAAATATATATATATATATATATTTTTGTTGATATCAGATGGCTTCTGTCTTCCAGATTTAACCTTTTTTATTTATATTCAAAAATGCAAACTTGTACCCATTGAACAGGTTTATCAGATTATTTAGAATATTAAAGTGGGACATGAGTGGCTGCATTAAATTAGAGAGTTTCTGTTGATTTTCTGAATGCTAAGGAACTGTCACTGATGTATGTAAAATAAATGACTGCCAGAGGCCAAGCTACACAGCTACAAAGGAGCTGCCATGTTCACAAACCTCAGTGTGTTTTCACCTTTCTCCAACTGCACAGTATGTGTGAGAATGTTGCGTGACATTGAACAGGTTACTGAAACACGTAGCAAGTGCTTTCAGGGTGCTTCAAATGGCAATATATCTTTAGTGCTACGTGTATTACAGTATACTTAATAAATAATTTAAAATAAGTACAGATAAGATATGTGGTTTAAATTCTTTGAAGTCTATATTGCAAACTGAATCCACCTGAACTGTGTACCACATGATGTAGAAACTACTGTGGGTATCTCTGTCCCATTTAAAGGAGTATCTACAAGCACATGCACACATAGCCGCACAAGAAAATGATAATGAAATCCCATTAATGGCTGGAAATTATGCTTAAAAATCATGGGTATAATTTGATTTCTGGATTTCACCTAATGAAAGTGATTTTTTTTTTTGGCAAGCAGTAAATCAGTGTCTCTATGCATTATCTGTTATATTTAAGTATTTTGCTGTGCTTTAAGAACACTGTGTGTTGTGCTATAAATTGCAGCATACCACAGAGGTAAGTCTTCAAACCAACCTGTATATACATGTAACAATGTGTGCTGTGTAGAGTATTCAGCATGCACCATAGTGACTGAGCATTTATTTCATGTAAATTAGTAAGCATGTCCAGCATTGATCCCACTGCACCATAGCTCCACCTCTTTTAGTTGACACCCCTTCCTGTTGGCCCCACCCATTCAGCTGTCTCCTGCAACCCCCCCTTCGATTTGAAGTCACCAGCTGTCACTGGAGCCAATCGTGAACTAGAGCATCCCTGGGTGACATCCCTGGATGGGGAATGAGGGCAAAGTAGCTGCTGCATTTGGTGTTTAGGTGAGTGGAAAATAGCTCGCAGCAAGGCTGGCCACATTTGTAAAAGATCTCTTTCGCAAACATTGGATTCAGGGACAACTCGTGAGGCATCAGAATTGCTCGGCTGAGTTTGTCTGCTATTATGTTGGATTTCCCCGGGATATGCATTGCTATCAGGAAGTGTTGAGTATACATTGCCCATTTCCAAACACTTAAGGCCTCTCTGCAAAGTGGGTAAGACTTGGTTCCCCCCTGCTTGTTTATGTACCACACGACAGACATGTTGTCTGAATGAATCACAATCATTCCAGTGGAAAGGGAGCTGTGAAGTGCTTGCAATGCATATAGCACCACTCTCATCTCCAGAACATTGATGTGCAAGTGGTTCTCGTGGTTTTGCCAAGTACCTTGGACTGTCTTTCCCAGATAATGCCCCCCATCTGGGAAACGTCCTTGGTCAAAACTGCTTTCTCTTGGGGAGGAACAAGTGGACGACCTATGATAAGTTGTTTCATGTGTAACCACCATGTCAGATCCCTTTTGCATGCACTTGTTATTAATATCTGGTGAGAGAATGGAAGGTCTTGCATCGACCATTGTGCAAATAGCATCCATTGGAGAATCCTCATATGTAGGCGAGCAAGATGTACTAATAAGATGGCAGAAGCCATAGTCCCTAGGACTTGAAGGACTACTCTGGCCTGGACTCTTTGTTTGTTTAATAAGGATCTGATCTGACTGCATAGAGATTCCACTCGTTCCTGTGTTAGCTTTACTGACATGGTGGTTGTATCTATTTCTGAGCCTAGATATACAATATGCTGTGAGGGAGATAAGACTGACTTTTGCAAGTTGACAGTGATGCCTAGGCTGGCACACAAGGATAGAGTCTCATTCCTGGTCCTTATGAGTTGATGCTTGGTGGTAGCAGTGAAAAGCCAGTCATCTAGGTACGGAAACACCTGGAATCCTTGATATCTCAGGTGAGCCGTTACCACTGCCATGAATTTGGTAAACACTCTGGGGGCTGTAGTGAGGCCAAAGGGCAGTGTTCTGAACTGAAAATTACTGGCTCCCAGCCAGAAGCGTAAGTGTCTCCTGGAGCGCCTGTCCATTTTGATGTGGTAGTACACATCTTGGAGATCAATTGAGCACATCCAGTTGTCTTTCCCAATAAAGGGAAATATTGAGTGCAGAGTGACCATTCGGAACTTTGATTTTTTTACATTGTTGTTGAGCCTGCTGAGATTTAGAATTGATCTCCAGTCCCCTGTCTTTTTTGGAACTAAAAAGAATCGAGAGTAAGTTCCGGATCCTACTTGCTCTGCGGGGACTTCTTGGATGACTCTTTTTTTGTAGCAACGAGATGACCTCTGATGTTGCACGGTCTAATTGGATGGGTGGTAAATCTGGAAGAGACCAGTTTGTTGGGGGTTCAGAAATAAAGGGAATAAGGTAACCTCTGGATATTATCATGTGTACCCAATGATCTTGAGTGATAGTTGGCCAGGCGCTTGGGTACAGAGATATACGACCGCAGACTGCCTCCAGAGACGGACAGTCGGGCAACCTCTAGGGTTGATGGAAGGGATGATCAGAGAAAGCTTCTCTGTCTCCCTGATGTTGCGGACCTCCTCTGCGAGGGCGGCATCTTCCATTATATCCTTCCCCTCTGCCCCTGGGGGAGGGTTGACCTTGTGCCTGAAGAAAACCTTTTTGGGATTTGCAGAACCACATTTTCCCTCCTGTATTACCCTTGGGATAGGGTCTGGATGGGAGAGAGAAATGGACTCCAAAGGCAGATAAGGTTTTTCCTTCCAGCTTGTACCTAGTCAAAGTCTCTTTCACTTGGGGTCCAAAAAGAGATGAACCATCAAAGGGAACATTAGTGAAGGAAGACTTGAAGGATTCTGTAAAATTACAAAGATGCATCCACGAATGTCTCCTGAGGGATATTCCTGCTGCGGCTGCCCTGCTCGCTGCATCTGCCGCATATGAGATCAGCCACCTGGAGGAGTTAGCAATGGAAGTAAGGGTGAAGAGCTGTGCAGAAACCTTGTCCATGGAACCCAGAGCTACTGAACCCTGGAGGGTATCTCCTAACTCTTTCAGGAGCTCCCTCTGAAGATGAGTATAATGAGTCAGGTAATTCGGTGATCTTAATGTAAATGCCACTGAAGAAAAAGTACGCTTCCCATACATATTCATCATCCTGGACTCATTGTTAGGAGCATGGATATTAGAAGACGTCTCAGACAATTCCTTCTTGGTGGCCGCTGCTACAACCATAGCATCAACTGGAACTTCCTTGCTAAGGAAAGACTTGTCCTCAGGTGCTGTCATTAATTTGTTTGGTCTCCTCTGGATAGCTTCCATTGAATCTGGAGAGGTCCATGCTTTCTGTGAAATGACCCCCAAAAGTTGATCATAAGGTGGTGTCACCCAAGAGGTGTAAGGTCGGGAGCCAAAGGCTTCAATATACACTGATTCATCCTCAGTAGGGTTAGAGGTCTTCCAATCACCACTCTGTCTAAGGATTTCTAGGATGTCAGAGAAGGAGACATCCTCAGGGGGAGATCTAGGGGATCCTTCTGGTTCCTCTAAATCAGTGTCTGATGTGACAGACTCAGGGGAGTTGACATGTTTCCTCTTACATAACTTCTTCCAAGGGAGCTCTCCAGTGGGATAATTTGGGAGGTCTTGGAAGAGACTCAAGTGGGGGCTACTTAGGTCTCTGGTTACCTATGTTGTGGGGATGGCAGGGGGGAGGAGGTTGCCGCCTGCTGCTGGTGGGACACAGGTTCCAAAGGAATGGCTTTGGCAGAGGATAAAGCCTTCTCTATAGCTTTGAAAGCCTTTCCCCCTCATTCTGAAAAAGACCTCAACTCTGAGGGAGCAGATGGTTGACTCCTAGCAAAAGGGAATGGCTCCGAGGCAGAAGTGGGAGCCGAGCTGAGTCGAGCTGAGGCTCCAAAAGGGAAGGTTGGCTCCAATGAGAACCCAGGATGACTGTGCCCCTTGGAGTTGAAACAAGAGCATCCACTCCCAGAACCCTCGACTCCAGACTGAGTCATCGAGGATAGAGTAATTGGCTATGAGGAAACAGGCTGAATCCCCAGAACTGAAGGGTCGAAGACAGAGGAACCTGACGTAATCGGCTCTGAGAACAAAGCAGTCGAAGGAGGAACAGTGATCGGTACTGGGGTCGGCTTCAAGACCTTTGGGTCTGGAGGGGTCAATTTTCTAGCCAGGGCTGGATCTGAAAGCAACCTCTTCACCACCCTCTCAATGTCCTCATCTGATAGGGTCCTCGAGGATCTGGTGGAGACCGAAGGAGACCTCCTTCTCTCCAAAATAGGAGATCTCAAAATAGGAGATACAGTGTCGATGTCGGGCAAAATCTTCGGTACCGACGACTGTCTCACAACCAATGAAATCGACTGCACTGAAGATGAAGCAGAATTGGAACTGGAACTCCTTGGTTCCGATGCTTTAGACTTTTTGGTCGACTCCAAAGTTGGGGCCAAAGATTTTCTCTTTGAAGATTTTGGAGCTGCCTGACCAAGTTCCAGCTGTTCCTGGAAGGAACTGGTCATAAGACCCCTATCAATAAGTTTTCTCTTCCTTTCGTTCAACACTTTTGTACTAAAAGCGTGACAG
Organism: Protopterus annectens; assembly: GCF_019279795.1. NCBI lineage: Eukaryota > Metazoa > Chordata > Ceratodontiformes > Protopteridae > Protopterus > Protopterus annectens. The sequence goes on from NC_056732.1 coordinate 1,225,460,260, forward strand.
AAGGTGCAGGGTTCCTGTAAATGGGCTTCGCCCAGACAATATACACAACTGGTGTGGCTGTCTGTAAGAGACATTTTCTGCACACACCTGTTGCATTTTTTGAACACCGAAGTGCGATGATCCTTGTGATGCTTGTCTTTATCTTTAGACATTCTTAAACACTAAGAACAAAGGCAACACTAGTATTACTGCAATAAAAGTGTAAAGAGAAGAAGAGTTTTTTTTTTAAACAGTCACACACACACAGGGAGGAAAGGCCCTCTAACTTAAATGGGCACTACGGCCCTCTAATTTAAATGGGCCATACAGTCCTAAGGGGGGAATAGAGGTTGAAAACTTGCAAACACAGATGTGCAATAAAGAAGAAACTATTAAGATATATATAAGATAGAAAAAGGTGGTAGAAAAGGACTAAATAAGTAAAAAAATCGTTTTACTTAGCCAACAAGCCAGTAAGACACAACCTCGAAGCTTTCGCAGCAAACAAGATCTGGGGAATTGCCGTGATGCACCATGGGATAGGGGCTAGCCTTGAGCCAGTAAAAGCTCTCGAGCTTTAGTATCAGCTGAATCGGAACCGAATATCGGCTCCAAACCCATCCAGCAAGAATTACGGTGAGATAGGACTACATAACATCATATTTTAAAACACATTTAAACACTCACCATTCAAGTGCATTTGAATAAAGTCAGTATCCATTGCAACAGGCATAATTTAATGCAACACCTGCTCTCTGCCATGGGAATGGCCACATAATATTAACCTGTTGAATTTATATGACCTAGATTCATAAACCAAAGTACCTGACAGGTTTCAGTCTCATTAAAATTATTCTTTTGGTATACATACTTATTTATTAGGGCTAGGTAAACAGGATTGTCTTCAACAGGTTCAGGCATATGGGAAATCTGTTCGCAATTTATGTCAGCATCACAGGGTAGTGAATGCTGAGTGGGTCATCTTAACCAGTTTCAGAGTACTGGAATCACACGGCATCGGGGGATCATGAGTACCACTCACATTTACATAGCTGCTAATGAATCATTTGATCCTGTTGCTAAATATTCCGAAGGCATGACTGCTTAGAGTGCACATCATCTAACCACATTCTTCATAGTCGCAAACTAGATATACAAAAATGGCTGAAATGGGTCCACACTCATAAAGGCTATGTACACATTCTAGCTGCTGAGAGATGGTGTGTGTTGCAGCCTCACAGAGAAGGCATGCACCGTCCTGCTATTCCAGTGAGGTGGATGGCAAGTGACAAACTTGATAGTCAATAGGATGAAAAGGATGTGAACAGTCTAAGATGCTCTGCACTCCTTCCTTCCTTTCTTCTGCTCTGGGGAAAATGTGGGTTGGGGGCAGCTACAGAGGCTGTGCTGCTGTAGGGAAAAAAGCTGGGTTTGCAAAAACAATCATAACATTTGTGTTACACTCATTTTTGCTGCTGTGCGGAAAAGGTAGGTGTGTTAGAGCTACCTTCATGGCAGGAATGTAAGGAGTCCTCATTGGTGCATAACTGCTTAATGTAAAGCTTTTTTAAACTGGTTCAATAAAAATTGTCTTGCCTAACTAAGCCTGCATTTACTGCACTGTCTAACAATATCATGAGTAGTGTTTTTCTTAAAGTGAAACTTAGATCACATTCTGCAAAATCGCTTCCTGTGAATGTGACCATGGTGCAAATTTATCGTGTGTGTGTGTGTGTGTGTGTGTGTGTGTGTGTGTGTGTGTGTGTGTGTGTGTGTGTGTGTATATATATATGTATATATATATATATATATATATATATATATATATATATATATATATATATATATATATATATATATATATATATATATATATATATGTATATATATATATATATATATATATATATATATATATATATATATAGATGCCACAAACACCACTCTCTAACACATTTACTGAAATGCTACATTTGTATTATGTGTAATTATCAATATGACAGTTAAAAGTACACAGATTTTCTAGCTCTTACACATGCATATAATGGTTATGCAGCCAGTGCTTCTGACTGACACAGACTCATGTGCCTCACAGACAAAGGACAACATAACCTGTTGTTTTTTTTTACTTCAAAAACCCAATGCTAGCCTGGTGGTATTTGTAAAGCTATTATAGCTTTACACTTTACAGAGCCTAGTTCAAATTTTATCAGGGTGTATCTACAAAACAGCTGTCTCCAGCAACTTCTTGCATGTGGAACAGATTTTTAGTACTTTTTTTGTTGCTGATGTCCACTGAGACTGTTATCTTGTTAGCAGCCCTGCTCTCCTGTTGTTTTGCTTCCAGTGGCTGATCATGCACTTCTGTAGATACAGTGTGGATGTCCTTTAATAAATGACTTTTTCTTTAAGGAAAGCTTTCTTTTTGGGAATACCTTTCCACAGTATTTACTAAGCTGCTGTGATCTAGCAAAATATATACAATGATTAGCTTTCAACAGGATTAACAATGGGTTATAATTGTATTTTTCCCTCTTAAATGGCCGGTGTTATGTTTTAGATACTTTGTAATGAGGACCTAAAACACTTATCAAATATACTAGCTAATACATCTGTTAAATTCTAAAAAAAAATGCATGCTAAAAGCACTCTGTATATTTGTTAAATAATTACATTTTCAGAGTATTAAAACTCTACAGCAAATGTATCTGCACACTTAATCAAATATGCCTGTATGGTTCTACCTGCTAGCAAAATTGTAGTTTAAAAAAATATTCTGTATATCTATAAAAGGATCTCAGTCTTTCATATACCTGACTTAAGCATGGTTTCTTCTAGCTGGAAAATATAGTTACTGACTCAGTTCTTCAGGGCAATTTCTAAAAAGTTAAGCAACTGCTTTTATTAGAATGTGTGAGATTAAATTTCATCACCCAAAGGAATTTCACTGTATCTAGATGCTAGCACATTGCATTTTTATTCAGATAATATATCAACATTTCAATACCAGTATTGAAAAAAACAAAGTATTTTTGTTGTGTCAGTGCATCTCTCTCTTTTCTAACCATGGCCAGTGCATAAAACATTGTGTTTCATTGGATGCTCCAGACGCAGTAAGGCCTCTCTTTATCACCACACCCTAGCAGGCATGCTGTGCACAGCCATTTGCAAAGTCAAAGGGCCGGATTCATGAAGGCTTGCACGGAGTCTAAGAGTAGAGTAAGACTCCAGACAGCCAATATGTCTGCCGAGCAAGCCAGGAACAGCCGGCAGGGGCATGCATGAGAGCTCCTAAAATGACTCTTGCACGGACAGTGTTAGGTTATGCAGATTACCTCATTTGCTGCTGAAAGCTATGCAAATGAGGTAAATTTGCGATCCAGGAAACACTAACCTGTCCGAGTAAGAGTAGTGTTACTTGCAGAAATGTACTCCATTGGTAACTGAATACCGTTCTGCAAATAGCAAAACTGAGCTATGACAGCTCCAAATAAAGGATGCATCCAGTTGAGGAAGCATGCCAATGGCCAAATATAAGGCCATTGGCATTTTTATGTGTTGCAAAATAATAAAAAATAAATTTTCCCCCGATCTCCGATGTTTAAGCATAGCGCATAGCGCAGCGCCACACAAACGTGCGGAGCTCTAAAAACCAGAAAAAAAATAAAATAAAATCCAAAAATAGGCATTTTATTAAATATATTCATCTGCCATGCAGGTGAATGGCAGGCTGAAGACAACATGGCTACTGAGTAGTGGTTGCTAAGGGGGGAAGCTCAGTCTGAGAGATGTAACCAAGCATTAGTAGGCAATCCTATGCAAATGAGTATAAGGATAGTGAATCCAATTTTCCCTGCCATGTGAACCATGTCCCTAGAGTGTAAGAGTAGGATTAGGGGAGTAACAGAGTAGAAGATAGGTGACATCATGAGGGGGTATGTATCAAAGACTGTAAGCTTATTGGAGCAGAGTGGCATGTGTTTGCTGTGAGTTACTCAGGACTGGAAGAGGCATGTCTACAGTTGTCTGAACTGAAACCCAGAAACCGAAGGTGTACGCCGTGGCTATCACTAAAGTTTCTTGCAAAGATGCTTACACTGTGTGCGTGCGTGTACGCGCCTGTAAACCCGTCTAAGCCTGTGTGCGCGTGTGTGCACCCATGTAAGCCTGTGTAAGGCTGTATAAGCCTGTGTGCACGCATGTGCACCCGCCTAAGCCTGTGTAAGCCTGTGTGTGCACGTGTGCGCTCGTGTGCACGTGTTTGTGCTTGTTTGCGCGTCGCTGCCCCCTGTGGAAACAGAAACGGAAAAGGAAGGAAAAGAAGTAGTAGAAAGTTAACCAAGGAGAACTAGCAGAGCTGCCAGGTGAAATCAATCAAAATCAGCCAATTACACAGGCAATACACTAGCCCAGCCCAGCCCAGCACTTAAAACTCTGCAAACAACATTCCCCCATGTTTTACTCAGAAACACTGCAACACTGCAGTATACAAAGAGAAGTGAAAACTTAAAAAGCTTAACTGAGACAAAAAAAGTTAGGGGCTGCCATTGCTATTATAAGGCAACATGTGCAAGATGCTGAGTGTGGTGCCATTGCAAATGCTGCTGAGCAACCCATAGTGAGGAGACGGAGAAGAGTGTACAGACCCAGGGTAACCTACCAGGGGTTACATGAGCTGGAGATAGTGGAGCGCTATAGAGTGGACAGAGACCTCCTGCAGAAAATTGTTGAGCTGTGCAGGCCACGCCTCACACACAGAACCAGCAGAGGGGAACCCATCCCAGTGGAAACCAAGGTATGTGTTGGCCTAAGAATACTAGCAACAGGTACCTTCCAGAGACCAACTGGTGATATGATGGGGATTTCACAGGGATCAGCATCCAACTGCACCAGTTCCTGAATGCCATGTCAGCACATGGCGGTGATCATGTATATTTCCCCAATTCCCATGAGGTATTGGCCAGCAATTGACTGCACGCACATACACATCAAGGCACCAGCCGGTGAGTGGGGTAGGGTCTACATCAACCGCAAGGACTTCCACTCCATCAACTGCCAGGTTGTGTGCGATCCCCAGGGCATAATACTGAATGTGTGTGCTAGCTGCCCTGGAAGCTACCATGATTCCCATATCTGGCATCTGACGCAGCTATACCAGACATTTGCCAATGAGGACATCCCTGACGGTCACCTAGTGGGGGATGCTGGATACACACTGGAGCCGTGGCTGATGACACCCATCAGAAATGCACACACACCTGAACAAGAACTCCATAATGAGGCACATGCACAAACACGAAATGTAATCTAGCATGTGTTTGGGATGCTCAAGTCACGGTTCCAGTGCCTGGACACATCTGGTGGAGTCTTGCAGTATTCACCAACTACATGTACCCAAATTGTCATGGTATGTGCCATGCTACACAATATGATCCTGCAAAAACAGCTGCAGCAGGAACAGCATGGGGCATGGCCAAACATCCCCCCACCATTGCCAAGGCCTGCACAGGCAAGGCATGACTCAGAGGAGGAACAACCTGAGCCTGCCCCAGTAGACAGAAGGAGGCATGCCCAGCATGCCTTGGCCTTGGCAAAGAGGCAACGCATAGCACATACACTGGCTTAGTAGGAACCCTAGAAATGATACCTCTCTCTGACTCGCACATAAAATAAAAAGGATGCCTAACTTGACACTACCTGTTTCCAAACATGTATAGGGAGTGTAGTATGTGCATCCAACATAGGCAGCCCTGCAGCACCACCTGAGGCATGATTGCCATGTTTTAAGCAATATAAAGCAGTTCTAAGCAGCATTTACCAATATTTAGTATATGTAAACAAAATTGCCAGTGTTAACTAGCACAATGTTGGGCAAGGTCGGGCAAAGTTGAGCAAAGTCAGGTAAACATGCTCATATTTGCTTTACTGTTCCTTAAGCAGTCTGGTCTGCCCATCATGAAAATAAAAAGCAGTGACAGGGCTCGAACCCAGGATACTGTGCACTATAGTCACAGTACTGAACCACTAAGCCATGATAGCATTTCAGTGGTACAGACACAGCAGGACAATTGTACACTAACGCAAACACAAAGAAATGCTGTATCATGCCCCTAAAGAGGCATATGGATAACCTCCCCCACAGGCCTATGCAGATAGAGAACATCAGGCCAGGCGGTGTGATGTGGGTTGTGTAGGCTATGAAGTCGCAATCTAATATACGTGACATTGGACGCTAGGATCTGTAGCACAGTAGTATGCCTCAAGCCTGTATGATAGGCAACAGTACAGACTGAAATGGTGTACCGTACATAGCAGTGCAGGCTTAGCAAATGTGTATAAGTGTCAGGTGAAACCCTTATCCTATGTACACACAGTAACAATCAGGTGTGCCCCCGGGTAGAAATGTACAAAGAATAGCTGTCCCCCCTGTATGTAGAAATGTTGATAAGTTAATGCAAAGTGTCTCATAGAAGCCCTGCAGGCACAGCATGATCCCTGTTGATCTATGACACAAAGGTGAGACCTGCTGTAAAAATACAACTTGATTTGCCATACACATATAGTATAAATGCCTATACTGGGCGTGCTCACACACTCCAACAAATATAGTGGATTTCATTCAGCATCACACTGAAAGGTCATACTGGGCATGCCCACACAGGCTAAATACGGATGCGATAATAAGGGATCTATGGACAAATGTGGATAGTCATCTCTACTTCCAGAAACACATTCACAAAGTGGTCAGAAAATCATGCTATGTGTTCACACAAACTGCCATTGTCTGTGCATGTAGGTCAAAGGAGGTTCCCACTACTCAGCAGTCATCAGACCCGTCAGAGAGTACCACAACACGCTTGCGATGAATCTGACTAGGCATGTTCAGCAGCCAGAAAGACCACTAAAGTACCTTAACAAGAGGATTACTAGCCTCAAATAGTTGCCCCATGCAACAAGACTGAATGTAACCCAATTTGTACTCTGTTGCATATTGTCTACTCAGGAGATCTCTGCCCAACAGACAGGTCCATGTCATGGCTACACTCAGATCTGTTCTGAATTACAGCTCAATGGCACTAAATATACAGACCCAATTGATATTGCCAACATCCTGGCAGATAGAATCAGTGTTAACATTACCCCCCTCTCACCCATGAAAGAGCACATATCTATAATGGAAGACTGCAAAGTTGCTGTCATCACGGCTGCACAGGTAAATAACATTCTCCAAAGCCAGTATCACAGCAGCCATGGGACCAGATAACTTCCCAGGCTGTGTATTATCTACTTCCCTGAAGAAAACTTTAACATGGAAGGTCTGTGGCTACTGAAGTTTCCAGAGGACTGCAAACTAGGAGCCATAACTGTAAACACTAAAGATGTGGACATCCTACAAAAGGGCCTCAATGAGACAGATGACTGTTGTCAAAGCCATGGGCTCTAGCTCAATGCCAAAAGGTGCATTGTCATCCCCTTTGTTAAAAACTCTGTAGCCAAGAACTACAACATAGGTGGTAGTATACTTCACACTGAAAGTGTGACAAGAGACCTTGGGTCACAGGTGGACAGTGGACACAACTGTGATAATCACATTCCCACAGTAGTCAGGAAATCCTCCTATGTGGCACACCTCATCACAAAATGTGTTTCATGCAGAATAGAAGAGGACATCGTTCCCCTCTACTCATCACTCACTAGAACTATAATAGAGTACAACACCACTTTTGCTATGTACCTCACAAAACAACCACAACAACTGGAAAGCCTGCAGCAATACCTCACAAAGTGCATTAGTGGCCTGAAATGCATGCCATACACAGACCATCTCAAAATGCTCCATCCGTACTCACTTGCATATCGCCTACTCAGAGGTGTTCACTGCCTAACATACAAAGCTATGGCAAACACAGAGCTGTTGGACATGCTCCACGTAAAACACTCACAATCCCTCTGACCTTCAGACCCAAAACCACGAGTGAAATACAAAAGGAAGGGGTGTACCCATTTACCTTATGAATACCCACACCTTCAGGTTAGTGGCACTGCATGAGGCCTTGGAGACCATGCAAGTGCAACTAACATTGGGCAAAGCTGCTCATCAGATTGTAGCCTGCTACAGATCATGTACCTTGTCTCAGGAACCTCATTCAGTATTCCTGAGAACAGTGGAAAATACAAAGGTCCTGTCAAACACAATTATATGAGGAGATTACAACTACCCAAACACTGAGTGGGAGAATTACTCGTGTACAACGTCCTTTGCCCAATGTTTCCTAGAGTTTAAAAACTCTAACACCCTGGAACAGCTGGTCACCATGCCCACTAGAGGTGACAACATACTGGACATGATCATCACCAACATAGGGTACCAGTGTTCCACAAAAAAGATAAACCCCTCGCTGGTAATATCAGATCATAAAGTAATCACACTGGACATCCACATCCCGCCCCCACCCCCACCCAGTCAATGAAAACACTGTGAAGAAGTATTCAAAAGCAAACTGCACACTTCCCAAGACCAAAGTGGAATGTTCCAAAGACCTCTTGCTATAGGATAATGGTATACAATCTTCTGAATCATTTACAAGTGCATCCTATGAGCATCTACAGGGATGCATGGAACTAGACATCACAAATAAAACCAAGATGCACTCCTCTAAAAATAAGACAAGAATCAGGTGGTTGTTGCCCATAAATAAGCTAGACAACAGAAGGAGGAAACGAACACGTGATAGAGCCAACTTCACTAAAGGAAAGCCATCATTAATCATTATTAGGAAGAAACAATGATCGCTCATAAAATAATCCAAGGACAGTTTCTAAAGACAAATAGCCAAGGAATGTAAGAATAACAACCACAAAGCCTTCGGTAGCTATACCAGACATGTAGGTGTCAACTTCCAAATATGCTGTCAGCTACTAAAAAATGGAAAGAAATACACTGAACCAACTTTCATTGCCCACATCCAGGGAGACAAGTTCAGTGTAAACTCCCCCCATCACCCCCAAATGGCCCTGTGTCCATCACAGAAGGATGCAGAGCCCCAGACATCATGGACATGCAGGTAAATACAGCCCTCTCCAAAGCTAAGAACACAGCATCAATGGGACTGGATGGTGTCCCAGGCTGCGTCTTACACTAGGCCCAAAAGGAACTACACCCTCACCTACATCCACTGTCCAGACTCAAGCATACCACAGGCTATGTACCCAAAGAGTGGCATACACTAACAGTCATCCAGCTCCACAAAGGGGGTGCCACAACAGAACCTGGAAACCATTGCCCTATATGTCTACTCAGCCTGGTCTACAAAGCTATTGAGCAGATTGTCATGGAACCCATAAACAGAGACATTGGAGATCTCCAGACACTGGACTCTACACAACTTTGCCTTGCTAAAGGCAGATCCTGACTCCTAAACCTAGTTGACTTATTTCAAACATTTACCAAGGACATAGATGGAGGTGAAAGTAGTCCACACAGCCCACCTGGACCTCACTAAGGACTGTCTACACCATTCCCCACTCTGTCATCATGGACAAGTGTACCAGCTTGAACATTAACAGCTATGTCACAGGATGGATGGCCAAGTGGCTCACAGATCAAACACACATGTTCAGAGTTGCGGGTGCTATGTCTGACTCTAAGCCAGTCACAAATGACATCCCACAGGTCTTGGTCCTGGGTCCCCACCTGTTCAGTAGATACTGCTCAGAGGTACAGGCAAGCATGGGAGTTGTATGGCTGAACAGGTTTGCAGATGACTGCTAACTGTGGTCCATAATTGACTCTACGGCTGACACAGACATCCTCCAGAAGTGTCTTACAGAGACTGATACCTGGTGTCAAAACAATGCCCTCAAGCTGAATGCCAATGAATGCATAGTCATCCCCTTTGGGTAAAACAATGTGCACACAAATTACCACATAGGTGGTAATCCAGTATGTACGGAGAAAGTCATTATGGCCCTGGGGACACAGGTAGATAGTAAACTCCCCTTTGATGGTCACATGGCCAAAGTGTTTAGACATTCCTTCTATGTAGTCCACCTAATATCACCTAATGTAACCCACTTTGTATAGTCTGATGATGTCACCATCCTACAAATATACCTGTGGAAAGGAGAGCTTACAGTAATGTGCATAGTGCGTTGTGTAAATGTGTACTCCTGTAGTATCATAAAGTAGTTAGGTAGGTTTTTGAATCCTGCACTTGACAAGTGTGTGTTTGTGTGTGGTCTCCTTGGGAAAGAGCAGCCTTTTTGGAGACTAGTAAAATACCTTAAAAGTGGTATACTAATCTTTGTCATGTCTGATGATGTCACCATCCTACAAATATACCTGTGGAAAAAAGACTTCCCAGTAATGTGTATAGCACAACATGTTAATGCGTACTCCTCTAGTATCATGAATTAGTTAAGTAGGGGTTTGAATCCTGTACTTGATAACTGTGTTTGTGTATAATCACCTTGAAGAAGAGCAATCGTTTTGGAAAGTAGTAGAACACCTTAAAAGTGGCATACATATCTATGTCAAGTCTGATGATGTCACCATCCTACAAATATACCTATGGAAAAAAGAACTTCCAGTAATGTGTATAGCACATTGTGTTAATGCGTACTCCTCTAGTATCATGAAGTAATTAAGTAGGGGTTTGAATCCTGCACTTAACAACTGTGTTTGTGTGTAATTACCTTGGAGAGGGCAACCTTTTTGTAGGGTAGTAGAACACCTTATAAGTGGTATACTTATCTTTGTCAAGTCTGATGATGTCACCATCCTACAAATATACCTGTGGAAAAGAGACTTGCCAGTAATGTGTATTGTGTGTCGTGTTAATGAAATAGTTAGGTAGGGGTTTGAATCCTGCACTTGACAACTGTGTGTGTATAATTACCTTGCAGAGGAGCAACCTTTTTGTAGAGTAGTAGAACACCTTATAAGTGGTATACTTATCATTGTCAAGTCTGATGATGTCACCATCCTACAAATATACCTGTGGAAAAAAGGCCTCCCAGTAATGTGTATAGCGCGTTGTGTTAATGTGTATTTTTTGAGTATCATGAAGTAGTTAGGTAGGGGTTTGAATCCTGCTCTTGGTGAGTGTGTGTGTTCTATGTGTGTGACACTGTTGGTCAATGTGTTGTGGGTTTTGCTTTTACTACTGTATGACATATCAGTATGCATTGCACATGTGAGGTAGCTGTGTGGCAAATACATATACATACATGTTACCTCAATTATTGCATGTGTGGGAACCCTGCTTTCTCCAAGAACACAGCTGTCATCTTTGCCAGACTGTGCTGCTGCTTCCCAGATCTTAGGTCACATCTGTATGCTTGTGACAAGGCCAGCCACTGCAGTGATCCCTGGCCTAGGTCATCCGTGTCACACACACTCATTATGGTTTCTATTAAACTGTGTGAGTGAGGGGCCGAGGTATATGTCAGACCTGTTCAAACGCAGCAAAGTCTGTCAATGATGACTATTCATTATAGGTGTACAACAACCTTTGTGGATATGCATGCAGACCCCTTATTGCTTATGTGATCCACCGAGGGATTTCAAAATACCTTAGGAAATGTTATTATCAAAGGAGAGATGATGTAACACTAGGTTTCATGTACATCGGTACCTGTTCATCATGTTGGTGGCTACTACCTATGTGGTACTGTGGGGTACTGTGGGGATACTATGTTCCGTAAAGGTGGATGACTATGCTTAGTTTGGCTTATAGCTTTACAGCATGGGTTTGACAACAGGTAGTTGTCTGTATGATACCCTTGTGGAGGATGTGTGTGTCACCTGGAGAATGCATTATAGGCCACAGTATGCATTACCAGACATGAACAGACATATCCCTACTGTGATTGCTTGTACCTAAGAGAGCTATATGCCAAACAGGAGTGGTCTCAGTAATGGGTGCAGGTGAATACCACTGGTTACTGGCATAGTATAGTACCTGAAGGATCCAAATGTTGCTGTGTGTCCTACATCTGTGTGTCAGTTGTCAAGACATCATCTAACGATTGGTTATGGTCAGGCTGTTGAAGTTATGTATACTACCAGAATGCAAAACAATGACAGATAGTAACAGTATCACCCACAGCACAGTGTCAAACCATGTCATACACACATGTGTAGTCAGGTTCCGAAATGTGTGTAGTACAATGCATACTGGCCACCAATAGAAACTATGGAGTGTTACTGTGTAATACAGAGCATGTCACCCTGCCCATGTGTCCACTATGCACATACATGCAGACAGTGCACCTCCACCATGCTCACAATTGTACACCTGCAAATCTGTGCTACACACATCCCACACATACTGTCCACTCTCTAACACATGCTGCCTATACTGCACACATCAGCCAAGTGGCACGTGGGTGGACAATACTACAATGACAATCATAGCTTTAATGCATAATGCTGGCTCAGCTACACCTTCAAGCATATCATTACACTCTACTGCTGACAACATGATAACATTACTATACTGCTATAAAGTCATCCTGTGCATCAGCACCATGGTAGCCTGTTCCTTCATCAATGTTACAGATGACAGGAGGTGGCACAGGTGTCATCATTTGCACAGGGTGTGTTGTTGGTTTGCCAGAGGCCTACAGTGAGCCATCCAATCGATGTGTGTGTGTGTGTGTGTGTGTGTGTGTGTGTGTGTGTGTGTGTGTGTGTGTGTGTGTGTGTGTGTGAGGGGCAAGAATACTGCTATGGGCCAATGTTAATGTAATGTGTGTGGGTATGTGTTAACCCTAGATGTCTGGATTATGTGTGTGTGTGTGTGTGTTTGCATGCACACAATTCCACCATGTGGCTGCCATATACGGGTATTTGTGGGACAGCCACAGATTGTACCTGAGAGGCTTTACAGATCACCATCTCTGGCCACGGATACGGTACCTGTGCCTGGCAGGGGTGCTACTGACACTATCAGGTATTAAGCCAGACTGCGTACTATCCCCAGAGGTAGATGGATGTACACTGGACCCAGGTCCCTGTTGGGACTGTCCAGAGCCACGTGCACATGGTCTTCTAGGACCTTCTATGGACAGCCCACCCCCAACATTGTCGGGGCTGGTATTGGCACTACGGCGTGGCTGTGGCTTGAGGGACGTCCGCGGCGACTGCCAGCTGCTGATGTTGCTGGCATACATCCACATCAATGACTCAACCATCCTGCACTGTCCTGACACATGGACATGAAATTGCGGAGGACATCTAATGTCTCTCCCCAACATCTATCAGTGACCTCAGTGTAATTACGGATTGCACCAGCTAGATCACAGATACTGTCAATTACGGCGGTGTTATGTGCCCTCTGTGCCCTCTGTGCCCTTAGTCCCTGTCTGATGTACCGTTCCATATGTGCCTGTGCCTCCATGACAGCCTGGAACATGCGTGAGGTTGTAAAACCTGTGGCACATCTGCCAGTGACATGATGAGCAGCAGTGTTCTGACGAGAACCCCTGGATATCTGCCTATGTGGTACCATTCCAGACATCTGGGTATGGCTGCTGTGTCGGGATGCATGTGCCATGGATACCACACTGTCCTGGCCAATGCTGACTGTATGCTGTCCCTCAGCTAAGGGCATTGGTGATGGATGTATTGGCAGTATGACTGTGTGCATGGATGGGGTGGACACTTGTGTACTGTCAATTGGTGGCCCAACGACAAACCCTGGCAAACATGCCTGTGCCTCAACACACCTATCATCATTATCACTATTTTGCTCAGTGACATCAGTTTCCCTGCTGCAGTGAACCAGCCAAAAGTCAGCATCTGTGAGAGGAAGACAGGAAACACATTTTATGACCTGTACATGATGTTGGCACACATGCACGCATGCACACATGCACACATGCACACATGAACACATGCACACATGCACACATGCACACATGCACACATGAACACATGCACACATGCACACATGCACATTAATGCACTCCTCACTAAAACAGACACACACACACACACACACACACACACACACACACACACACACACACACACCACCCGCAATCCAGAATGTACTCAATAGTGGGTGGTGGTGGGGTACACTATCACAAGGCAAACAGTTATATCACACGTGTCAGCATGCAGGACATGTGTTGCTCAACAGCATGCAGTGCGGGTGTAGACAGCCCTTGCTAATAACATGATGCATGTGTGTTGTTGTTCAGTGATTGGCCTCACCCTGGAATGCAATGTGTACATGGACACAACATTGCTGTGTAAGTATTAAAAGCTCTGCAATATCCTGTGCACCATCACTCACAGGTATACATACCATGGCTGGATGTGCATCTGTGTGTCCCATAGATATCCATTTCTGATTAGAGCATCTGTGTCTTTAGCAGATAAATGTGGATACAGGTTTAGCACATGCATGCTATGTATACACACAGGATGAGTGGTGCATGTATACCTGATGGAATACCATTGCTCAACATAGCCATTGTACAGTGGTTCTGTTGAGTGTAGGACATATTGTGGACATGCCAGTGCCAGCCATGACATGGCATGCTACAACACAACTGCAACATTAAACATCACACATACACAGTGTGTGTCATGTGACCTATACACTCAATAGCATTACAAGACATATATGTGTCACTTTGTACAAATGGTTGTTATGCATATTGTGTATCGGTGCATATGTTTGCATACACACAACATTGAGGTGCATAGCAGTTAATGCTATGTGTAGTACTGTAGTCACTGTAACTGGATGGGGTGTAGTTCCATGAGCCATCATCATACAGCATCATGTGGTCACTCAAGGCTACTAATGTGTGCCAGACTGGCACATACCATGCTGTACCAAAACTGCTGTACCATGGCTACATTCACCATTTCACAGCCAGTTGTTACATGGGTTTGTATGGTGCCCAATAGGGGGCATTGCCTAACATGAATGTGTTATGTGTTGAAGAGTGTTGCACAGCCACATGAGAGGCATCTACCCCTCAGGTATATTATGTGTGCTGTGTGGATGACATTTGGGATACTGGAGTGTGACCTTACAGCGGGTGTCTGAATACACCATGTGTAGCATGTGAATGTGTACTGCATATGACAAAATTGTGTATGTTGTGTGAATGTGTATCGCCTCTGCCTATCCAATGTCCACTACAGTGTTGCCACAATTGTGTGGAATGCTCTGTGTATTGTATGTGTTTTAGGCAGGTACCCACATTACTGGGATGTGCATAGTCTCACAGCAAACATGCACAGCATGCATTATGCATAGGTGTGTTATGTGTACATGGCCTACAGCTCACCTATGACATGCACATTTAATTAGCAATATTAAATGTAGAACACACTCACCAGCATGGGTCTGCTGCCTTGCTGTCACACCAGAGGGACCTACAAGGATATGAGACAGTCTGTCAGTGGCAACAACTGTGGCATTGCTATTGTGTGTTTGCAATCTTACAGTAGTACAATGGTTGACAGTCACAGGCCTACAGAATACATTCCTAATTATTAGTATTGCACAACACTAGGCACCACATCATCTAACTACACAGTACACATCTCACATGAGCATGCTCTACCAATAGAGGTAACCGTAGTCTACAGCTATGCCATGTTACCTGCACGCTCCGTGTCAACTTGCTGGGTGGCTCCAGCCTCCATGATGATACATGTTACTTGTTGTTGTTGTTGGCCAGGAGCCACCTGGCTCAGGAGCAGCTCCTCCATTCTGGTGAGGGGGGATGGATGGCTACCCCACCACCTGTGGCAAGCTGTTGCCTATGGATATCTAATGCATGCTGCCGGACATGTCTAATTAAATCACTGCAGTGATGGCATACCTGCTCATATGTCCGGTTATGCATGCCTATGTCATTTACCCTATGGACAAGATCTTGCCACAGTGCAGTCCGCTCATGCTAGTCCTGGCTGGTTCTGGAGAACAGCAGGGCATAATGCTGCACCAGGCTTGTCGTTATCTGTTCCTCCTCTGCCGGGCTGTAGCTGGGGTTACGATGGTGGGCCATTACCCTGGAAGACAATGAAACAATATGTGTGAGCAAGTCATGTGGCACACTTAACATTCTAAAGTACAGATATCAATTAACTGCCATATATAGCAGCCTACTGGCTGTCAGAGGATACACACTTTCAATACCACATATCAGTGCTCAGCCCACAACTGCCTGACAGTGCCTGGAACACTCTATAGATCAAACCATGTTTTGCACAGCAACAAAGATAAACCAGTATGTAAGACTATACAACAGTACATGGCACACTGTATGCGACACAATGCACCACCTAGCCACAGGAGGTATATATCAAGCTAATGCATCAAGAAATATGTAATCCATTGCAATGATTGTAAAGTCCATTTACAGTATTACCAGTATACCACACTATTCATTGATGGCAAATCCCTGCCTAACATATGTGCACATTCATTAATATAGGTGGCATACTGCTGTACTAGACTATACATGTTGCTAGATACGCACTTATATCCTGTAACACACATATGACCGAGGCCATGATACAGGCATACCCACACACACATCAGACATACATACCAGACACAAAGGTATAGCAACCCAGATGACCTTTACCTGTGTACCATACAGTACTGTGTGTCAGTAGTTACAAAGCCTTATGCCTGAGGTATGTAATCTGTGAGGACTACAGGAAAGACAGAAAACAGTGGTTCCAAGAAATGTGGACATACACCATACTGTGCTGTTTAGGCATACAGCTTCAGGTAGTACTACAGTTCATACAGGAGTTGGATTCACCAGCAGTAACACTCAATAAGCGTACATGTACTGCTTTAGCCTACAATGGGACACCCCAGTCAACACCAAGGGACTACGTCAGACCATATGGCATACTGCTTTTTCTGCCTAGCAATTGCATACACATCTTTTGCTGGCATCACAGCTAGGACACATAATACCATGACAGAAACAGTTTCCCACTAAGCTATCACACATATACAGAACTCTGACACATTCACCAACACATTCACCATCACACTCAGTCAATCTCACATAGCAATTACTGCAACAAGTACATGTGGGTGTGTATCACTTCATAGGTGGGTAATAGGATATTGGCCCTAGGGCCTATAGAAGTCTAGCCATATGCTACCCTGGCCTTTGACACACAGGTAATTACGTTTCACATGGCCCTGTCAAGCAGAGCCACAGAGGTGATTCCCAGGATGTATTTCCTATCTCCCATACAATCATCAGGATTATTTATGATGACTGCTAATTAGGAGCTTTGTTTGCTATTGATAGGTGGTTTGTTCTAGAGTATGGGATGTCTCTGAGATAGGAATCTATCCCTCCAGCGGGTGCTATTTATTGAGGTCACAAGGTTTAGGTCCCTAGAGCATGTAGCTTGTAGGGATTGTGATCTGTTTACATGGAGCATGTCCAACAGCTCTGGGTTTGACATAGCTTAGTATGTTAGGCAGAGGTCACCTCTGGGTAGGCGGTATGCGACACAGTCTAGCTGTGGGTTTGTGAGATGGTCTGCATAGGGCATCTGTTTGAGGCCAGTATTACTCTTTGTGAGGTATGTCTGTGTCATTTCCAGTTGCTGTAGATATCTTGTGAGGTACATACCACAGGGGGCATTGTACTCTATAATGGGCTTTATGTGTGATGAGTAGAGGGGAACACTGACCTATATTTCCCTGGATGACACACCTTTTGTGATGACGTGTGCCATGTAGACAGATGACATGACTATTGTGGCACTGTGATTATCAAAGGGGAGACTACTGTCCACCTGTGTCCCATGGTCTCTTATCACACCTTCGGTGTTAAGTAGACTACCACCTATGTGGTAGTTAATGGGTACAGAGTTTTTGCAAGAAGGGATGCCAATGCAGTGTCAACATTGAGTTTGTGTCCATGGCTTTGTCACCAGGCATCTGTTGCAGTAAATATGACCCTGTCTCTCTCTCTCTCTCTCTCTCTATATATATATATATATATATATATATATATATATATACACACACACACACATATATATAAACATCCACTGGTGTACATATAGATATACATATAGGCACATATACAGTCCACCTTTCATGGTGGGGATATCAATTATGCGAAGGTTGTGAGGTATACAGTTATGTCATAATATTGCACAGTGTTGTGTGGAATGCATTGAAGGTGTTCTCAGCCCATGTAGCTTTAGCATGCCTCACTGGCTGCAACACTGCAAACCTGATGAATCATACCCACAGCGTTTAACCACCACATGTCATATACCAGCACTGTATGCTGTCTTGTTTGCCACACACTACAACCTACATAGAAATATGCACATAAAAACATTCAACAATATATGTATGTCCACCCTTCACAAACAGTTGCAGTACATCCCTTGCTCTATGCACATGTACAGATGCTAATACATCTGACACAGACAGATCTCTCCGTATGTGTGTGCCATACACACACAAGGTCCACACTGTTGTAAGTTTGTGTACCTCACGGCTGACCTGTTGGGCCTTGCTGCAACATGAACAGGTGTCACATGTGAGCACACAGTAATATTATAGGGTGTATATATAGCTGCAAATGCTAGATTAGCATACTAGCCTGGTACAGCTGTTGCCAATGCTAAGCTACACATTAATATGACTATCATGTATTTGTTACTCTGTCACATCCATGTTTATATAACTGTATGCGCTACTCCCCCAAACAGACATTGTACACACTACTGTACAGAACACAGATAACATGGATCAGATGTTTGACATGTAATGCTGAACTACATATGTCACAGTCATATCCCACTGCACACAGCTACACACTGATTTCTCCATGCCAGTAGTTATGCAGGGCATCTGTGCATAGTTGCGTACTGCTGCCACATATGGATGATTCAAACTATGTCGAGTACTCTTCATAAACATCTACTACATGCCAGTAAATACATAGCTGTTACATACCTTTCCTTTTTATATGTTCGTATTTGTGGGTTCTGTGTGTTTTGTAATAACTTTTATTTTTTTATATCTTATTTTTTTCGAGATATATTTTTTTTCAATATAATTTTTTTTCAATATATTATTTATTTTCCAATATAATTTTGTATTTTTTTTCCAATATAAATTTTTTCAATATATTTTTTCAATATATTATTTATTTTTCAATATGATTTTTTCAATATTTTTTAAATATATTTTTTTCAATATATTATTTATTTTCAATATATTCTTTTAGTTTTTCTTTTTTTTTTTAAATATACTACTTTTTCTTTCGATATATTTTTTTAATCTTTTTTCTTTTTTTCTGCTGCTGTTGTCTGCATCCGTCTCTCTCTCTCTCTCTCCCTCCCTCCGTACTTGCAATGAAATGATTGCATGTGTGGACAGCAAGTACAGCCTGCTTTTATAGGTATCTGCACATGTGCATGTGATGGCCTCTGCACCAATTGGTGGCCAACATTTGGCAATTGCATGCAGCCTGCTGTGTGGTACTTGCAGTACTCACTGTCATAGCAACCCAATGCTATAAATTGCTAAGTCAGGTAGGCATAGCCCTTTCAGCTTTCCAAAGTGGGGACCATGCTTGTTTGCTGTGGACACGGTTGTGTAAGTCAGAAGGTTGGTATACTTCTTATAACTGATGCTAGAGGTGTAGCCAGTTATTTGAATGTTGTACTCAGACCTGAATGTTGCCACTTCCAGTACACAGTTGACAGTATAGAATTGTACTCACCCCTACAAATGCTAACACAAGATACATGGGAGTATGTAGTTTATTTTCTACTTATACAATTAGCTGCCATACATATGTAGTTATTAAGATGTTTTCATTTGGCACACGAACTGTTTGGGAACTGCTATACTGTGTTTATTAATGTACTCACTTCTGCACAGTTTGTGCTTTTTCTTTTGTTGACATTATCACAGGATGCTCATGAAAACTGGACAATTCCAGTACTGAGTATGCCTACCTACATCCTTGCTGGACCTTGAACACACAGGTATTTTGTACATTTGGGTGAGGATTGTCCTGCTATGATACTGTGTGGGGGTTGTAAAGTGCTGCTGTAACATTATTTACTGCTAGAATGTCTGGTTCTATTATCACAGTCATGTAATGCAATTCTGCAACTACTCCTGGTAAAGTTCCACAGAACAGGTTTTGTGTTATTGCATTCCTATCTTTCCTTTACATTCACTCATTCTGATGCATGATATATATATTTCAGAAACAACCTGCTGTATATCTTCTGTGGCTTAGTGGTACTTCATGCAGTCTAATGTGTCCAGGGTTCGAGACTGACATTGGTGTTTTATTTGGCTGCTGAGCAGAACAAGACCCCTCACATGCAGGGTGACTAAGGCACTTTTAAGCAGTTGTAAGCGGGTTTGCACGGGTTTGCATGATGCTTAGCAATAGTTAGCTAAGCACACATAAGTGCACACTCGCGCAAACCCGCTAACTACTGCTTAAAAGTGCTTATTCCTGCTAACCCCCGCGCTCATTTCTTTGAAAGAAAAGAAAATGGGGAGATAGGAAAGTGGTGAAAAAGGGGTACAAAGAGGGAAAGACAGTAGAGAAAACAGCTCGGGATGTGCAGGACGGGTGTAGGGAAGGTCCATAGCTGCCCATTTCTTTGACAGCAACAGCTGTGCATATACTAGTAATTTGGAGGGAAATCTGAAACCTTCCACCCCTGAGAGAGGGGTGAGGACAACGAAGTATGTTGTACTGCCAATTAAATTTCTGTTTATGTGTCCAGTGGACATGTGTGTAAAATGGGCAGCTATGTATGGGGCGTATTTTTTTGTGGGAGCAGATTGCCCTTTTTTTTTTTCAGGTGAGAGTTGAATGTGGGGTAGAGGAAGTAGGTATATTTTGGGAGGTAGGTTGGGGAGGTAAACAGACAAGACAAACAAGCTGCATATGGGGCAGAATATGACACATGGGGTGGGTGAACACCATTGACGGGGAAGGATGTTTGGAAATCGCAAGCCCATGAGCCCACAGATAGCAACAGTGGAACTGAGATCCCCACCCATGGGCAGTCACCACTGCACCTTCACAGCCCGGAGGGTGGCTGTGCTGGGGGCTGCATAGGAGGGGCAGGCTCACCCGTGAGTCATGCCACTCTTGCCTCGAGTTGGCGTAGGGGGTCAGTGACTGAATGCTCAATCTCCCTACGCACCACAGCCCGGACCATTAGGAGGGTGATAGGTGGCCCTCCTCTGGCCATGCTTGCACTGGGGGGAAGAGTGCCATCCCCTGCAGCGCTTCCACTTGAAGGTGGTACAGGACCAACGGAGGAGGGGGTCCAGGGCTGGGCACCGGACCTGCTGGTGCCAGGTGCCATCACCAGCTGAGGTGGGACAGGTGGGTCCACTGGGACCGGCCTTCCCATACGTTCTATGTTTAGGAGGATTTAATGACAATATGGGTTAGTAATAGCCAACAGCATTCCAATTTAGTTGTAACAGCATACAGTAGTATTCCCATTAACCCAACACACCAGAGTTCCAACAGTTGAACAGCAAGCATAACACATGCATATATAGAACAACAGCATGCAGGATTGATTGGTGGCAACAGGCCACCAAGATTGTGGTATGTGAACAGGGCACGTGCATCATAGTAAATTCAGATATTTATAAACCAATAGGACCTGTGTCCCAACAAATGTTATGAGATTAGACATACCCATTGAGGTGTGGAATTGCATTGTTTAGGCACATACAGTAGGGTGTGAAAAGATACCTCCATTAACATCTTATATATACTTATAGTTTACACTACATTCCTATTGACTGCAGTTATATATCCCCTAGATGTATTATTACACTAGGCAATGTCCGTTAAATTGTGAAATGGGTTTTGCTAGTTCTTGATATACCTGACCTGTATCTGACATACAAACTGTCCTGGATGCAGATGTTACTGCTACATATTTATATATTTCATTTATATTTATATATCTACATATCTGGATGTGTTCAGGTGAGATTATCAGGTATATGTTGACAGCCCCCTACATTTCTAGCAGCACACTGACATTTCTGGGGATCACAATAACAAGCTACTCATGTGCCAGATTAACCTGTACATGCCAGCCATGAACCGACAGTTGAGGACTGTATATATGCTTAACAGCTACTGGCACTCCCTTCATCCACTTTATATGGGCCTACCCATGTGTGGGTTGACTGTGCTTAATACAACAGTACTATTTCTATAATGCAAGGGTACAACAACATATCGAAGAAAGTGATACGGACACATTCCAGGAATTATACCTTAATTAATTACATTACACACTTTTCTAGTGGCTCTCTCATTTATTTGATATATCAGTGCATGCAGAGGTCTTTTATTCAAGACATATTATACCTTTATTAATGGGTTACACCACCTTTTCACACTGTCTCACTTATTTTATATAACAGTACATGCAGAGAAGTTATTCAACACTTATTATACCTTTATTAATGGGTTACAACACTCTTTTTCAGGCTCTCTCACTTCTTTTATATGACAACACATGCAGAATAATTACTAACTTGCCTGGTGGCACAGCCTTAGCAGCCTATCTGCATTGGCTTGCTGATTCGCAGCATGGATACCTGCAGCTGTGAAGTAAATGAAGGGATATTGAGACATACCTATCCATAATATAGACTACAATAGCAATTCTTACATACGTCATTCCATGGCCACATACTCAGTAGTGGGGCATTTTCTATTTCACGGGCCTCCTGTATCCACTGGTTCAGTCAGTCCTCCTTGCGTCTCTTCAGATCTGAGTAGTGGTGTCTGACCTGCTCACCAGTCCGAGGGACCCCTGTGACACTGGTGAGATCATGTGCTAGACGGTTCCAGGCTTCTGCTTTGTACTCAGTGCCCTGAAACTGGCCCTGCAGGAGTCTTGCATCATGATGATGGACGAGGAGCCAAACCATTACTTTTGACTCCTCAATGCCCCACCATTGTGCTCAAAAATGAGAGCCCTCTCCGACACCAGCCATACTGTCTGCAGATGGGAGCTACAACCAGTTATGGCAATTACTCCCACCTATGGAGATTAAATATGCCTCATTTCCCGCACTTATTTGTGATTGGCCGGTTTTCAAAAATCTCAGCTAAAAGCAAACCTGCTTAGCAATGTGTAAACTTCCACTGATATATATGAGTGTGTTGGAAATGCATCCATATGTAAAGCTGTCATGGCTTAGTGGTTTAGTACTGTGATTGTGGTGCACAGTATCCCGGGTTTGAGGCCTGTCATTGCTTTTTATTTTACTACTGGCCAGATTGACTAGTAGGTGTGGCTGTGTTTAGCTGACTTTGCTCAACTTTGCCCAACATTGCTCGATGCTGCTCTACATTGCCCGACGTTGCCAAATGTTGTGCTAGTTAGCGCAGTGCACAGCTCCGCGTGAACATGTTTTGTTTGCGCTAGTTGGCGCGATGCATAGCTCCGTGGAAAGCCATTGCACTAGTTAAAGCAGTGCTAAGCTATGAGCAATTATACTTAACTGTGCTTAATACTAGTAAACTTTGCTTAGCAGTGCTTCACATTGCTTAAGATACGTTATTTATGCATTTATCAGTATGCATGACCATTTCACCTTCATGTATATATATATATATATATATATATATATATATATATATATATATATATATATATATATAAAATATCGTTCACTACTACATAGGCCATTTCAATGCGCTTTACTAAAATTTAAAAGGTAAATGTCAGGAGTTATTTTTATGCACAGATTTCCTACAGAAAATGGGAAGGAGAGTGGTGGGACTCGAACCGGGAATGCCTCCTCTTTGTGTGAAGGCTCTACCACTACACTATTGCTATTTGGCTTCATTTACATATAAGTAGTTTATTATCCTCTTCGATGTCTACACTGCTAACTGTAGCTAAGCAATGGGCAAACCCGTGCATACACACGCAAATACAGGCAGCTATATCGGGAATAATAAAAAAAAATGGAAAGCTTTACATTTTAAACTTGTACAGGGATTTACAATGTGGGGGGGTGTAATGTTGGGTATGTAGACATTTGAGCGGACTCGCTCATTTCACTTGACATTTGCAGTTTAGGCACTTGCAGGGGCATGGATATTTGGACTGCTCGCCAGTCTGACATGCCCCCTGCATTCATGCACACTCCGTGTTAGCCTTAGAGTTGAGTCAGCATGCCCTCATGAATATGCATGACGTGCTGACATCATACTCTTAGACTGTAGTTTCCAAGTAAGACTTAATTAGTCTTACACGGAGGATTAGTGAATCCCGGCCAAAGAAAATACAGCTGCATGCTGAAATCTGGTACATTTTAAAAAGTTCATACTAAAAGGAGACTGAATATCTTCTAATCACCCTTTTTGAGAGAATTAATGGACTAGCAGTAGAAGTACCTGCATACTTATCAAACATGTCAGATAATATACAGTTATACCTGCTACTAGAATAACATTTTAATACAAACAATGCTCTATATATACATGAAAAAGTCTTTCATGTACCATGTACATAAATTAACAACATTAATATATCCATGAAACACAGAATGATGGCTCCACTGAGAATTGCCTATTGGATGATACAGTGAGGCAAAGGCAAGGCTATCAGAGAGACGAGAATACCAGATTATGTCCAGAGGAGTCTGGAGGTTTTTTTCTATAAAGGTAAGATGCATTAAGAGAAGAGTGGCCAGTTCTCAAACTGGGGGCCTTAATCTAGAGTTACAGTGCTGACAGTGGAAATCCTTGTAGTTGGAATGCAGAATCACTTTCATTATAAAGATGAGGTGAGACAGATCTTAAGGTGTCCCTTGAAAGATGTTTTATTTGTTTACCAGGGACTTTTATTTGCATGCTAGAGACTTTATATCCCAAAATCGTTATTTGCATGCCAGTGATTTTTGACCTGATTCTGCAGCTAGGTGCTATCAGCAGGGACTTATTTGTTATTTGTTTAAAAAGAACTCTTATTGATCACCAGTGTGAGACGTGGCAAACAGAAACTTTTTGGCTGATGCTTTATTTGGGATTTTATAATTATTATCACCTTTTGTGATGTATGACAAGAGAGATTTTTGTTAACTGCTGAATTGCTTCTTCAACAAAAACTGTCATTTGATCACTGTTTTCTAAATGTGCAGTTGGGACTGTCAGCTTTGTTTGAGATGGCACATTCTGATGCAGTTGTCACATGAGTGGCTGTTGAACCTAGATATTTTCTAAAACCGAAGTAGTTTTTACTGATTGAAGCATTTTATTTTTCACCTGTCACTATTTTACAGCTCCTGTCATGGGAAAGTCTATCTGGTTTTCAAATTTGGTAAATAAAGTCACCTATCTAAAGTGGACTCTGTTATGTTTGCTGCCTATACCTGCCATAACAATTTTTCACAAACTATGAATTTGTTTTGCTGCTCCAGTGACATAGAGGTATAAAGTTCTGACTATAACCTAGGAAACCTTGGTTCAATTACTTCCTTGGGTGACTCATGGAGTGGAAGATGGAGATAGGTATACCTGTTCTGGGGGAGGGTGGTGCTTTGGCATCTCTAGATGATGATGCCTGGTGGAGACCAGGTCATCACCACAGGAGGCATGTTCAGAGAGGGCAGTGGGACTGACTGAGTGGCCATGAAGGTGGGGTGATATGCTGTGGATCCCTACATTGCACACCCCCTCAGGGCTGTGCCATGTTGCCACAAGGGGAGGGGGATACTAGGCAGG
Source organism: Protopterus annectens (assembly GCF_019279795.1). NCBI lineage: Eukaryota > Metazoa > Chordata > Ceratodontiformes > Protopteridae > Protopterus > Protopterus annectens. The sequence continues at coordinate 1,225,486,024 of NC_056732.1, forward strand.
CTAATATGCCCCCCATGGAAGCACAAACTTGCTGAGCTCCATTGCCTGCAATTTAAGAATTTTTTTTTTGTGGAATTACATCTTCCATTTTTTTTTTGCTTCCCCAGGATCTTACTCAGTGGCTCCTGTACCTTCACCCAGGTGGCCCATTCATTTTGACAGAATGAGAGTCAGGTATTTTCAGGATTGGCAAGAGCCCTATGGTTCTGTCCAGGAATCCATCCATTGCCTAGTGTGATTCAGGTGGCAGCCATTCGGGTAGATTTCTGGTCCTCTTGGGAGGCACCATCTAACCTCAGGTGCATCCTCCTTGGCAGATCCACTGAGTTAATAATTGTTGCTTCTGGAGTGGGTGCATCCCTCCATGTCAACTTCCCCCATGGCTTTAGGTAGCACACTCACCTTTGATGCAGAAGGTTGGGGGTTATATTTTCACACCAGGTAGATTGATTGCTGACACTGCCATGTAGCATAAGAGGGATGCTGCACTCCTGTGTGTGGTCCTTCAGAGAGCATGTTAAACTGAGGCCCCCATCTGCATGGGTTGGCCAAAGTGCAAGTGGATGAAAAATTCCACAGCACCTGTCGAAAAGAGGAGGGATTCTTTATTTGTACAACTATTTACAATTTACACATTTACATATTTACAAAGAACAAATATTAAACATGATATGCCTTCATTATTTACAGATCTGTACATTTGCAAAGATTTCCACTCTTTTTCTACAACAGCCACTAAATTTTCCTTATTATATTTGATAATATCAAATCTCCATTGAACATAATTTCATTCAGTATTTCATTCTAAATTGTCCATATAATATAAAATGTTTTTATTCAAATTATTGACATATTCTTTACTATATTTCCAATAAAAAAATCGTATTCAATCATATTCATATTTATCTGTTTATAATCTGTTTAGAATATTATAATTCTTTATTTTATTTTCTATTATTTTTCCTATGAATTTTTAACTTTTACATGTTATGAAAACATGTTCTGTACTTTCTAAGTCTCCACAAAAATGACAAATCCTGTAATTTACTTTTTATAAGGCACATTTCTGTTTACTAGCAACTTATTTGTCGCAGGCTCTACAAGAAATCATGACACACAATATTCTTCATACACCATCTATTTCTTTGCTTTATAGCTTTTACTTTTTATTCTGTTAAATGTTTCCATGCATTCACACAATAATTTTGTGCCATTATATTTTATACCATATTTTTCTATTTTCTTTTACTCCTTCTGTCTTTAATTTCCACCCACAATTTTATTTTTTCTTGATACATGGTTATATTGTCATTTGTCCATTCTCTCTCCCTTTTATTTATTTTTATTAGACTGCATTCTCTTTTATGTTCCCCATGAACATATTTATTACCAACTTATTTTTTTTCCATTTATTCCAAGACCTTATATAAATTTAACGAGGGTCCATATACTGTTGGATTCAGCAAACCTAAACAATCTTTCTCATTTTCCATATATAATATACCTCTTTTGACTGGATTTAATCTAGCTCCCCAAATAAATTGAAGTATAGTTTCAGTAAACGGTTTCTTCCATTCTCTTGGTATCATATACATACTAACTATATATGATATTTTTCCATCCATATTATGCTTATCAAATGTACATTTTTAGTGAATAACAATCTATAGCTATTCCACATGATACTAAGTCCCTTTAAATCTCTCATTTTTTCTTGTTGTTCCTTCAGTATATCATATTCTACAAAATCAATTTCTATTACTGATATTTTTTTTCTTTTCAATCTGTATTCTTTCCATCTCTTACATTTTTCTTTATTAATCTTTAGTCCAACTTCCTTTGATATGCTGTACACATTTATAATTATCTTCTTTATTTCTTTTCCATTTTTAGCTGCTAATATTATATCAACATAAGACATAATAATAGGATATATCACTCCAATTTCCTGCACATATTTACTTTTTTCCATTTCTTTATTTAATTCTTTTATCACACTATTCATAACCATTACAAACAAAATACTTCTCATTGGACAGCTTTGTTTTACACCTCTATTCATCTCTATTTTCTTCATTTAACCATCCATTTTACTAAAATTCTTATTGTAGTATTTTGTATACTGATTCACATACTTTCTTTATCTTTATACTAAAATGATATTCTTCCATTATTTGTATAAGATATTGTGCCGTGTTGAATCAAATGCTTTATTCATATCAGCCATCATTCATTTTTATTCTATTTGTCCTTTCTTAATATCATCCACTATTTCCCTAATTAGCTGTAATAACTCTTGGCTTCCTTTTCCTTTAACCCTATAAATAGTTTTTTCTATTATAGAATTCAATTTATTTTTCTAATAATTTTTATATTATTTTCATAAATAATTTATAATCAGTATCATTCAATATTATTGGCCTCCAATTTTTAATTTAATTCTTTTCCCCTTTCTCCCATAAAAATCTCACAACACCCCTACATATTTCTTCATAACTAATAGTATAATTTAACCATTCATTACATATCTTTATAAAATTTCTTTTTGCCATTGCAATAAATTCCTATATATTAAACATCCTATACCATCTGGTTCTTCTATTGAACTTACATTTATTTTCTTCATTAACTTGTATAATTCTGTTATTGAAATTTGTTTTTCCAATTCTTTATTCAAATCTTCTGTAAACTGCTTTACCCTCCACTGGTTTTTCCTTTTTATTTCCTTATTTTTCCCATCTCTTTCACATACCTGATTATGCTATTCATTATAGTTGGCTGTTCTCTTTCAATTTTCCATTTTTTTTTCTTTTTCATCTCTGTAATTATATCATTATCTTCCTTTACTTTTCTGCTTAAGTATGGTGATACCTCTTCCTTTTTCCTTGTATAAAATATGTTTGCTTATATAATAAATCTTTATTTTTTTCTTGATTCTTTTGATAAATCTTTTCTTTTCTAAAATATTCCTTTTCATTCCTACCAAGGCTATTTAAGGCAGATTATTTTGTATTTTCTCTTAATTCCTTTCTATCTTTTTGTCTTTTCCGATTTTCCAATGTAAAATGCATTCTTTTAAATTTTCTTTAAAAGTTATCCACCATTCTGTCCAATTTTTGTAAAAAAACTCTCACTGTCAGATGATCATTCCATAACATTGTTTTAACTTCTCAACAGTTCTCATTCCACTCCTTTTTATTAATCCTCTTAATTCCTTTCCCAATTTTTATGTTCTTTCATCTATTTCAATCTATATTGCCAAATGATTTGAAAAAAAAAACTGTTTTTACTGCTTTTTGCATCACTGTTCTCATAGTTTTAGATAACAAAAATAATATATCTCTGTTTTGAATTTTCCTATGCAATATATACTTTTATTCTAACTCCATAACTCTAAATTGCTGTATTTTATTATTTATTCCATCTCTTTCTTATCTGATCTATTTTAATATAACATACTTGAATATTTCTTGAAATAATGTCTGCCTTTCTTTATATATCACATATGTGTATACTGCTATTAATCTATATAGATTCCCTTTCCACCTAAGGTCCACTATCATCAATCTCTCCAATTTAACTAAAATATAGTCCAACATTTTTATTCCATTCTTATACAATATAGCAATCCCTGAAAAAACTCATTATCTAAGTTCCATATTATACCGTTAACCATAACATTTTTGGCCATTCTTTTTCTTCTTTATTCAAAACCCTAATATCTGCCAGTACTATCAGATCTACCTCACACATATTATCATTATCACTCCAATTCTCTCTTTATAGTGTTAACATTAATAGATAAAATCCTTAGATTATTTGCCACCCTTCTCTTTAATTTACAGTAAATTATCAGTTTCCTTTCTTTTTACTTCCCTTCCTAAATCCTGAAATTTTCTTTTCCTATCTTTAACCCTTTTCCCAATTGAGCTTTTCTTTTAACCATTTTGAATTTAGTTCTTCTCCATCACTAACTTTTTTCCTCTTCCTTTCACCTTTTTCTGTATTATCCATATTTTCTTCTTGGTTTGTATCATTGCTTGCTCTTTTAACTTTTTGTTGTTCCTCCTTTTGCAATTGTTCCTTCTCATTTATATCTTTTTTTCTGTCCTTTTACACCACATTATTTTTCTTCTTCTCACAATCCATCCATCCATGTGTGTCCGCCTTGCTTACATTTATAGGCTGTTTTTCACAAATGTTAGTATCAGGACCAGTTTCACTACATGAATAACATCCTTTTTATCACAATTATTAACAAAATGTCCCTCCTTCCCACAGAAAAAAAAAACATGTTCTTGGTTGTCCCCAATATTTAACAATGGCTTTATAACCATGAACATTAATCATGCTTGGAATGTACACATTTGCCATTTTCCATTTTCAAAATCATGTTGCAATCCCAAGACCCTGTACAAAGTCCTGTATTATCAATAACTTTTGAAATATATTTTACTTCAAGTATTTTTAACAGTCTCTCTATCAGTTTCTGTCCGAAATTGTACATTAACGTTTTGCTGTATTTCTCGAAAAAAATCTCTATAACATATTTATTCCATGGATATATTTATATTTTTCTCTTCATATTTTTAAAAAAAGATTCTAAATTTTCAGCAGTCTCAAAAAAAAGTCACAATAACTCTCTTTTTTTATTCAAAATAAAAGCTCTTCCCTCCTGTGCCATTATTTAATAAGGCTAATAAATCTTGTCCCATATTTCATACCTGTCTCTTTCCAATAGTGCCTTACTCTGGATTCTCACTATATACTTCATCCTTTCTGATTCTTCTGTCTTCTTTCTCTATTTTCTAACTTTTTGTGCTCTGACTACTTCTGCAAATATTTTCTTCTTTAATTTCTGTTCTTCTTCCTTATTTATTCTCTCCATCATTTTGTCCTATGATATTTGTTTCCCTGTGTTCAGCTCACTTTGGTCTATCAAATTTCTAATATGTCATCCCATAACCTTCCAGACTGGAAGGTTGTAATTATAACTACTTCACCTTTCGACCCTTTGAAAAGCTCCTGCTGAAATAACTATTTTGAATCCTTGATCGGATCGCCTTCTTCCTTCTCCTGAGCAACTATCTCCTCCACAATCTCAGCAAACATCTATATGAAGTTGGCACTCACCTCCACTACATTCCCTTTGACTCCATGCTTGCCATTCTCCAAGCCAACATTGTGCTAGGAATAGGACAGATGCTCACACTTGTGTCGTAGCGAGTAGGGGAAGTTCCCTCAATGCCCTTGTCAAATTTCCCCTAGTAATATAAATACTACCTTGGGTCTTCCATGAAAACAGGCTACTTTCCTAGATAAATAAACTAAAATGAAACAAAATATGAAAAGGACCTTGCCCATCGGAGCATAGCATCATAGGAGGTTACTAGGCTAACAGCCCCAGGACCCTAACAAGCCAAGCCAAGTTCAACCCATGTTCCCAAGGGTGTCTGGTTCAAGCAGGCACCAAAATCAGCACCTATTGCTCTTGTTCAAGAGGGACACAGGTGGAACCTCAGGGTAAATTTCTTGGTACCCATCCAATAGTCCAAATTACACTTAAATAGGACCAGTAAAGGGCTTTGTTTCACATGAATAGGAAGCTTGTTCCAAACATGGGGCAACCTCTGTGAGACAAATCTGTCTCCAGCAAGTTTTGCTAATGTCACATAAAGGCCCTTTGAACGAGTGACCCATGTGCCATTTGACTTTTGTATGTGCAGCATTTCCATTAAAGCTGGATCAGAGATTGTTCTACATACAAGGCACAGGTCACCTCTGAGCAGTCGGTATGACACAGATGAAAGTGGCAATTACTTCAGTCTGTCCACATAAGATATATCTTGAAGACCCTGAATGTTCTTTGTAAGGACTCTTTGTGGTCTCTCAAATTGCTGCAGGTATTTGGAAAGGAACATAGCAAAGGGAGTGTTGTACTACATTATTGGTTTAATGAGGGAATATTACAACAGGGGTTATAACCTCTTTTTTCTGCAGGCAATGCCCTTACTTATGACCAATACAAAATGCCCTTCTTACCACTGTGGAGACATGGTGATCAAAGTTAAGGTTCCTGTTGTCCTGTGTGTCCAGATCTCTCACCACTGACTCTGTGTTTAGGGTATTGCTATTGATGTGGCAGTTTTCAGGAATATCACCCTTACTGAAGGGGATGATAATGCATTTTTTTGCATTAAATGTAAAGAGTCACTTCACTACCCCATGTCCCAAGTGTGTGTCTCCATCCAGCTGCTTTCACTCTACAAAAAGTGAAACAAGCACATGTACCTTCTGCAGCAGCATCAGTAGTCAGGCTTATCATATCACATTATCTAAAGAACTTGCACATCTGAATTTCACCTGCAGTTGGAAAGAAGTACACAAGCAATAAATAAAGTTAAATCTATTGAAACAAGCACATATACCTTCTGCAATAGCAGCAGTAGTCAGACTTATCATATCGCACTGCTTAAAGAACTTGCATAGCTGAATTTCACCTGCAGTTGACAAAATTACACAAGCAACAAATAAAGTTAAATCTATGTAAGTAATATGGAAATAACTTAATTTGTTAAGTCTAGTGTATATTGTTTTGTAGTGTTGAATCTGCTGGAAGGATATCCCCACCCCATAGGCCTTTTTACTGCTGAAGGTGAAGCTACATTAACACTTCAGCATATTTCACTCTTATCAGTGTAACATATCCCTGGAAAGGCATTGAAAAGCCCCTAAATATAAAATTAGATGTTGTCACTCAAGACAAGTATTTAGAGTTCAGACAACTTGTCTTTCGTATCAATGAACATCCTACCTCACTGATTGTTTATGGTGGTAAACCATCGTGGGGGGTTGGAAAAACTGCTTTCCACTCGAAGAACTGAATGTTCCTCCCTGCATCACAGCTTGTTCTCCTACTAAATTTGCAGCTGTGGCTCCAACTTCAGAGTTACTTTACTACCCCATGTCCCAAGTGTGTGTCTCCATCCAGCTGCTTTCACTCTATAAAAAGGTACAGTGGAGTCTTGTATTTTCATAATCATTATAGTTTATTTCATTTTGGTTCAGACTTGTACCAGAAATATATAACTAAGATTCCACTGTGTTTAATTGTGGCTAAGTGTTGTGTCTTTGCTGTTAATGTGTAGTACATATATCAGCACGTCTACTGACTTTTTATTCTAGGTTACAGTAAGCATCAAAGGTTGTCTTTCTGCTATTAATGTGTAATAATTGAATTAGCAAGTTTCTACTGGCTGGATGTTTTCCAGTAGGATTCAGTGAAACCATCAACATTTTTTCTTGTTGTTTCTATTGCAGTTACATCAAGTAAGTCTATAGTCTGTTGCCATCTGGCTAAGTGTTCTTTCTTTTTTTTTTTTTCTCTTTTCTTTCTCCTTGCTAATAGTACATATGTTTATGTTATGCATATGTTACCACTCACTTCTACTGAAGGTTTCTATTGTAATACCTGATTTTATGTTTGTATGAACAACACAATTACTGGATAATGTAGGTGATTGTTAGAGTTTCTGTTTGAGAAGAGTTTTGTCATTCTCTAGAATTGCTTCCTTTTTTTCATATATGTTGCACACTCTAGCTGGCTACCTTTTCTAGGTGCTTAAATGTCAGATTTACAGATTGTATGTTTTGTAGCAAAGAATGGGATTGCCTCCTGTCCCTCTAACATCTGTAAACCTACATCTCAGTATCCCCACACTTTCCTGCATAAACATATCTCTTGTTAGTTTAGTGTATTTTTCTTTCTGTCCTTCTATACTGTGGAAGCCACCATTTTTGTTTTTTAGTAATCCCAAACGTGCATACCTACAAATATCTCCTGTATGCTTATTGTCCTGTTTAAAGGTTAGAAAGCTGAAATGCAAAACTGTGAAATATAGTGCACTACTCTTGTTCGCCAAACATTACTTAAGGTGGATGAGTATAGACAAATAGTACTGTACCTAACTAGTTCAACCATCAAGAAATTCTTAAGTTTTTTTTTTTTCTCTCTCTCTCTCTCTCTCTCCCTCACAGTGAAACAAGCACATATATACCTTCTGCAGCAGTAGTCAGACTTATCATATTGCACTACCTAAAGAACTTGCACAGCTGAATTTCACCTGCAGTTGGCAAAAGGTACACAAGCAACAAACAAAGTTAAATCATTGTAAGGCAATATGCAAATAACTTAATTTGTTAAGTCTAGTGTGCATTGTTTTGTAGTGTTGAATCTGCTGGAAGGATATCCCCACCCCTACTCATTCACCCACACTCATAGGCCTTTTTACTGCTGAAGGTGAAGCTACATTAACACTTCAGCATATTTCACTCTTATCAGTGTAACATATCCCTGGAAATACATTGAAAAGCCCATAAATATAAAATTAGATGCTGTGACTCAAGACAAGTATTTAGAGTTCAGATAACTTGTCTTTTGTATCCATGAACATCCTACCTCACTGATTGTTTATGGTGGTAAACCATGTGGAGGGTTCTTCCCGCTCCATTCACTCTGCTATATAATTAGATACTGTGACTCGAGACAAGGATTTAGAGTTCAGACAACTTGTCTTTTGTATCTATGAACTTCCTACCTCACTGATTGTTTATAGTGGTAAACCAACTCGGGGGGGGGGGGTCTTCCCACTCTGTTTGCTCCGTTCACTCCACTCTCCTGCCCTTTCCCCATATCCCACCCTCCCCAGCACCTCTGCTCTTATCCTAAGCAAACCACTACCCCTCATTCCTATGATCCAATTACATACAACCCAACCTTGTCCACACCCACGTTTCATGCGCAACTTACTTTCTTTTATTTAGCCAAACTCATCTACTCTCCCTTACATCCATCCCCTTTTACTCACATGCTCACTACTATACTTTTTTGCATCTTACTCTAATCTACCATCACAATATAATCACCACCTCAAACTATTTTAAATTAATGCCAGGCTTACCACCTTCTCTTCTACTATACACACAAACTAGCATTGCACCATAATTTTACCACTGACCAATCACATCAACCCCACCCATCCTTATCACAAACTGCAAGGTAAAACACCTAACCACATTATCAAAGCCCACTCTGAAGTCAAAACATTCCAACATTACCTTCAGCTGCACACATATCACATGATAACATAATCTCTATTTACACCTGATATTACATTCAGACACACAAATCCCACTTTTACTATGTTTAAACTCACTACCACAGTTGACATGCTCCTCCTAACTTGCCTAGCCTCTTTACTCTTAATTCTCAACCTCGCTACAGCTATATCTTCGCATACCCCCTCACACCAATACACACCAACAACCTCCTCTAACCCTCTCCCTAATAAACAACATAGCTTCTCACGTAACTCCTCCCAGCTTTCCCCTATACACTCCCATTCTATTCAAGCCACACACTGGCCTCCTCACCTCCTATGAAACCACACTTGTGACCAGTACTCTCACCTAGGAATAAAAAACACTTCCCATGGTACACATTCCTCATTACCTATCTACTCAAATGTGGAGGTATGCATTCATCCCCTGGCCCACCCTCTAATTCTAACCACAAGAGTAACCCCAAAGACTTAAACATACTTACACTTAACCTTAGAAGTATATGTAATAAAACAGCCCCACTGCATGCCTGGATTGATAAAAAATAAACCTGATAACCTAGCCCTTACTGAAACATGGCTACATCCCAATGTAAAAGACTCAGAAATAATACTGCCAAACTTTGCAATAACCAGAAGAGACAGAGCTAAAAAGAGGGGGAGGGATAGCACTTCTATACCCCTCTACACTCAACATCACACCCCATACCAGTAATATACCCATCTTTTCCAGTGCTGAGGTAATAATCTCCTTTTTAACCTTAATATATCAAAAAGAATTTGCATAATAGTAATATATATATCCCACCAGGTAACAATATACCAGTGTTGGAAAATATTTTATCCTGGACATCCCAAACAATAAACCTTGAAACAATAATCTTAGGAGACATAAATATAGATTGGCAAACCATAGCACCTGACTCCCCCACAAATAGTATAAATCTGTATGTTTTTTCTCAGCTTATCAATGCTCCAACAAGATACAGTAAAGATCTTGCCTGCCAATCCACCTTAGACTGGATTCTAGTATCCCACCCTATTAATTACTGGTATACTACCTAGCTCCCTATCATCTATCAGCTTACTCCCTTAGAACAAACTCTCAACAACTAAGAGTACACACTATAAAATCAGTTAGGAACTCAATTAATTTTTCTCAGCATAAATTCAACAATCTCCAACAGGAAATAGACTGGACACCCCTTAAGCAGCTACCCCTTAATGCTGCTGTACTATACTTTAATATCACCTTCCTTCACATACTTAACACACCAGCTCCCATTCGTATGAAAAGAATCAAAAAGAACTCAGCTCCATGGCTCTGTAAGGAATGTAAACACCTGATTAAGCAAAGGGACCTAGCCTGGTCAACCTGGAAACAAAACAAAAATGAACAAAATCATGTTAATTTCAAAACACTATGTAACAAAGTGACAAAACTAATCAACAGAGATAAGAACTTAATCAACCCCAGTAAATTTTGGGACTCCATATCTTCTCTACTTAACCCTGGAAGAAATGGAGACACACCCTATCACCTGATACCCCTCCATCACAAATAGCGGAAAACTTTAACAAGCACTTCATAAAATCAATTTCAGACCTACTAACTAACAGCCCTAATGCTGGACCTCCCCCCACCCTTCAACCTATTCAGACACCAACACCAGGCCATCAACTACTTTTAACCCTGTCATTACTAATCCCCATACTCAACAAAATGTCATACAAATCCCATTCTCACTTCAGCCCATACCCACTGACACCGTTAAGAAACTGCTACAAAAACTAAAACCTTGCTCTACTTCAGCTGACACTCTCCCCTGTACTACCTCAAACTGGCTGCTAACTCAGTTACATACCCAATCAGCAGCCTTATAAATAGGTCTTTATCCAAATCAAAAGTACCTACCATATGGAAACAATCTCACATCACCCCCATCCACAAAGGAGGCAATTATTTTGATCAATCCAATTTCCATCCTCTATCCATCTTGTCACCCATATCCAAAATTCTCGAGAGAGGTATCCATCAGCAGGTAATGCAATATCTATTGCAAAACAATCATTTAACCAAAACCCAACATGGCTTCTGACCAAGCCACAGCACAGCTACAGCCCTATTATCTTTTATAGAATCCATGAACAAGGCCAGAGATGCAGGATGCTATACAGCCTCAGTATTCCTTGATCTCTCCAAGGCCTTTGACACAGTGTCTCGCCCCTTACTTTTGAACACACTGTCTAACTTAGGCTTCTCACATAACACAGTAAAATGGTTTCAGAGCTACCTCAAGGATCATAAATAAGCAGTGAAATGGTCCAACAAACTCTCACCCAATCTCCACAACCCTACTGGAGTCCCCCAAGGCTCCATCCTAGGACCCCTACTCTTCAACATTTTCACAAACAACCTTCACACTTCCTCTCACCCTGGGACCGTCATTCAATATACTGATGATTCCACCATAATCTGCATTGCTCAATCACTACCAGAACTACTCTCAAAAACTTAACAGTCCTTTACAGTAGTTGAATCCTGGCTAAGAAATGCCCAACTCTTTCTTAATCCAAAGAAGACAAAACTAGAACTCTTTCATCCCCAAAACACCTCCCTTGTCACTGATCATTTCAACATCCTTACATCTGACAACACTGCAATAGAAATAGTGCAGGAAACCAAACTTCTAGATGTTATCATTGACAATAAACTTTCATTTGACCTCCATATACAGCAAAATATAAAGAAAACTCATCAAAAACTGGGACTTTTATATAAAATCAAACATTTTTTTTACTGCAGCAACCAAAGCTACCCTTGGAAAACCATTTTACTTCCCTCTCTTCTGTATGGTGCTCCTATCTTAACTAACTTACAAAATTCTACCCTAATCAAGTTGGAATAATGCTACAACAAAGTTGCAAAGTTTGCCACAAACTCTAAATATCACACACACCACTGTAAACCACTCATACAATTAAACTGGCTTGAACTCCCCAACCAAATTGTCTTTATTTGGCTATCCACCTTGCACAGCCTTATTTTCAAGTCTGCTGCTTGCCCCGCACAAGACAGTGTAGTCGCACTTTACACACCAAATCGACCCCTACAATCAGAATACAAACATCTCTTGGCTATCTCAAAGCCCACAAGAAAATCTGGTCACTCTCTGTATTCATACTCTGTCTCTATACATTGGAATTCACTACCTCTAGTTACCAGGTTTATTCCTGGTCTAACCCATTTCAAAGCCTTTTTAAAAAATCATCTCAAAAATACATGGCTCTGCTCCTGTATAAAGCCTGCCTAATGCACAGGTCTTCCTCTTCTCTCACATTTCAAACCCTCACAGACCGCAAAATCCTAAGGCTCTTCTAACTCCTTCTCAGCTTCTATACCATATCTCTGCTACACTTTGCTGTGAGGGAAAGGTTGGTTTGCTTTTTATTTGTTGTTCATAGGTTCATAGGTTGGTACTAGGCTATTGGCCCTAGGGCCTATACAAGCCTAGCCATAGCAATTCCCTGGCTATTTCTTCCCACACTATTTACTTATAGGTTCATAGGTTGGTACCAGGCTATCAGCCCTAGGGCCCATACAAGCCTAGCCATAACAATTCCCTGGCTATTTCTTCCCACACTATTTACTTATGGGTTCATAGGTTGGTACTAGGCTATTGGCCCTAGGGCCTATAGAAGCCTAGCCATAACAATTCCCTGGCTATTTCTTCCCACACTGTTTACTTATAGGTTCATAGGTTGGCACTAGGCTATCGGCCATAGGGCCTATACAAGCCTAGCCATAACAATTCCCTGGCTATTTCTTCCCAACCTATTTACTTATAGGTTCATAGGTTGGTTGTATTTTGTATTAGTTTATTACCTTTTTATATTTTGAGTGTTATAATTTGTTTTCTTTACCTTGTGTTTTGCTTGTGTTCTGCTTTTAACTGCATATTAAAACTTCAAAAGACACAACAGCGCTGACTCTTGTGAGTCAGGCAGAAATTAGAACTGATCAGTTAAGGACTTATACATAAGATAGAAGAGGTCACTTAAAGTTAATCATTTGTGAACTTAGGGGGTGGAGCTAGGAACTAAACCTTCTATTGAAGGGGTAAAATAAAACATTTCAGAGCTTTATTGGAAAGGCTCACCCAGACTCTGCTACACTTTGCTGTGAGGGAAAGATTGGTTTGCTTTTTATTTGTTGCATTTTGTATTAGTTTGTTGCCTTTTTATATTTAGAGTGCTGTGATTTGTTTTCTTTACCTTGTGTTTTGCTTGTGTTCTGCTTTTAACTGCATATTAAAACTTCAAAAGACACCACAGCTCTGTCTCTTGTGAGTCAGGCAGAAATTAGAACTGATCAGTTAAGGACTCATACATAAGATAGAATAGGTCACTTAAGGTTAATCATTTGTGAACTGAGGGAGTGGAGCTAGGAACTAAACCTTCAATTGAAGGGGTAAAATAAAACATTTCAGAGCTTTATTGGAAAGGCTCACCCAGACTCTGCTACACTTTGCTGTGAGGGAAAGGTTGGTTTGCTTTTTATTTGTTGTATTTTGTATTAGTTTATTGCCTTTTTATATTTTGAGTGCTGTGATTTGTTTTCTTTACCTTGTGTTCTGCTTGTGTTCTACTTTTAACTGCATATTAAAACTTCAAAAGACACCACAGCTCTGTCTCTTGTGAGTCAGGCAGAATTTTTTCACCACCCCCACCCTGTCACTGTCGTGTTCTTAAACACCACTGTCTTTCTAGTTGCCTGCCTCTTATGTTAATTTGACCATATATCTCATTTCCTCTCTGCTTTCACTGGCTTGTGTGAGTAAGCACAAAATTATCATTTTGTGAAATCACTCCCCTTCAACTATTTAAATTTATTGGCCATTCTACTGTATTCCATAGTACTGGAATACAAAAATGATCACCCAATTTCAATCTATCTTAATGTTTTAAAAATAGTGACTCTCCACTAAAACTTAACTTTTTAGACAGGTAAAACTTAAGTTACCTACTTTCATATCTAACTTCTCTAGTGCACACTGCAGTGTTTAGGATAAACCTTTTTTTTCATTTTTTTTCATCTTACCTTTAAGCATCCCTGCGACTAGCACTTGCTCTAATACCTGCTGGAAAGCACTAGAAAACCTTAAACTGATACAAGCACTCAACTCTCCTTATTAATAAGGAGAAATTAATCATAGGCACTAAACAGCCTACAATTGCAAAGTACCTTGCTATGGTAAGGGAAAACAGCTCCTGTACTTTAAAAAAAAAACAAAGGCAGCAAACAAGGCATGTCCAAGGTTCAGCTTCCATTGATTTCTCCTGTCCACCTGGTGAATCTGGGCATACTGGGACAATGCAGCAATTGCCTCATGTACACAGACAACCCTCTCATTCTACCACCCAACACTACAACCTGTGAGAGATGCACTTACATAGCCAAACTGGAAGCAAAGCTCTCACCACCCAAGATTGTGCTAGACAGTCAAGAGGAGAAGGTTAACACCCGCACTACACCTCAAGCAACACATAGCCCTTCTAAACTCACACCACCAACACTCACACATAGCAATACTAAATCCACATATGCGGAGGCCCTTAAGTGTAACCTGCCCAAGCAATAAGGACCTCTGAAGCTGAAACGCAAACAAACACCAATCACAACCAAAGTGTCACATAGCTCACAACACCAGTGTGCCACCCAGCAACAGCTCCTAAGGCAAGACAATGTACTTAACACTTTAGTCATAGGTGACTCTATAGTCAGGCACACTGATGTCCCACTCACCAGGCTGAACAAGGAGAAAATTACAGTCAGCTGCCTGTCGGGTGCCAGGATCCGCCAAATAACTCATGCACTCAAGTTACTCCAGAACAAGTACAAATATGACTCTGTCATTGTCCATGTTGGAGTGAATGACTTGAGACGTACCTCCCTAGACTACATGAAAAGAGACATGGAAGAGCTCTTGGATCATGTGGCCCAGGCAGGTATGACCCTACCCCTGAGTAGCATCCTGCCTTCGCCCAGAATTATACCACAATATAAGGACAAAATGATTGACTTCAACAATTGGCTAAGCTTCTGGTGTCATTCAAAGGAGATCCAATATCTGTTTGCCTGGGACGACATAATCGACAGACCACAATGCTTTGCCAGAGATGGTCTGCACCTGTTACCCCTGGGATTCAGGTTACTGGCTAAAGCTCTTGCCAGCCCTATAGTGCCTTTATTTAGGCAAAGTTCAAAGGACAAAACCACCACCGTAACAGATACAAGCATGCAAAATCTGAAGGTAATGCTACTCAATGCTAGAAGTCTAAACCTCAAAATGCACTCTGTCGAGGCACTCCTAAAAATGGAGAACATCGATATCTGTGCAGTAACTGAGACCTGGTTCAAGGCTCCAGAGAGTACCCCTGCAATACCAGGCTACAACTCTTACCACACTTTTCGACCATAAAACCAGGGTCAAAACACTAAAGGTGGAGGAGTGTCCATATTCACCAAGGATATTCACACCACCAGGTTAGTTGCCCAACACAATGCTTCTGAAATTCTCTAGGTGCAACTAACACTAGGTAAGACTGCAATCCAAATTGTAGCTTGCTACAGATCCCCCACATGCCCCAAGATTCTCACTACACCTTTCTAAATATACTGGAAAATATTAATATACAACCAAACACCCTAATACTGGGTGATTTCAACCACTCTGCCATTAACTGGGAAAACTACTCGTGTACCAACACCTTTGCCCAACAGTTCTTGGAATTCATAAATTCCAATGTCCTGGATCAACTAATCCATAGTCCCACCAGGGGCTCCAATATCCTAGACCTGGTCATTACTAACATGGAAAATCGATGCTCCACACCTATGGTCACCCCCTCATTGGTCAGGTCAGACCATAAGATAATCATCCTTAACATCCACATCCCACCCCCAGTAAGGAAACCTCCATAAAAAACTTCTCCAAAGCCAACTTCATGCTACTCAAGTCAGAAGTTACAAACTTCATGACACCAATGCAGATGGGAACTGAAAGTCTGACTGCTGAGTCCTACACTAAGGCACTGTATGAGCACATCCACTCATGCATCCCAAATAAAACCAATATGCTCTCCTCCAAAAAAAGGAAGCCCATCTGGTGGTCCCCTGCCATAAACAAACTTTACAACAAAAGGAAGAAACTTTTGCAGAAAAGAGGGAAATTCCTGGATGCAAAAAACTCCCTTACCAGCCCCAGTAAGAAACTGAGATCGCTCATAAATCCTCCAAAGCTAGTTATGAAAATAAAATTGCCAAAGATTCCAAAGACAACCACAAGGCATTCAATAACTATGTCAAGAATCTAAATGGCAATGCTCAGATCTGCTCTGAGCTAGAACAGAATGGCACTAAATATACTGATCCCAAGGATATTGCCAATATCCTGGCAGATCAATTCAGTGCCAACTTCATCCCCCTCTCACCCCCTAAATGGCCCATCTCAATACCAGAGATTGCCAAATTCTGGTAATAATGGCCACACAGGTAAAAAATGCACTCTGCAAAGCTAAGAATACAGCATCCATGGGACCAGATGACATTCTGGGTTGTGTACTACGTGAACTACAAAATGAACTGGCACCTCACCTAAGTGTCATATTTAATCTTACCCTCACCTCAGGCTTCATGCCCACTGAGTGGTGCACAGCTACATTTATCCCACTCCACAAGGGAGGATCCACCTTGGATCCTGGGAACTACCACCCCATCAGTTTGACAAGCCTGATCTGCAAGGCCATGGAACGTATTATCATGGAACTTATAAACAAAGACATTGTCAACCTTAAAACACTGGACCCCACCTAGTTTGGGTTCATGAATGGCCGATCTTGTCTTCTGAACCTGACTGACTTCTTTGAATCAGTCTCCAGAGCTGTGGACAAGGGTAAGGCAGTCCACACAGCCTATCTGGACCTCGCCAAGGCCTTTGACACCATCCCCCACTCTGGAATCATAGATAAACTTACTAAGCTAGGCATTAATCCCTGTGTCACTCGATGGGTTGCCAACTGGCTTACTGACAGAACCCACACTGTAAAAGTAGCTGACTCCAAATCCAGCTCCAGACAAGTGACATGTGGAGTACCTCAGGGTTCAGTTCCACGGACCTCTCTTGTTTGGCATCTACTTCTCTGAAGTACAGGCTAACACTAAGGGACTCTGGCTAGCAAATTTTGCAGATGACTGCAAACTGGGAACCATTACTGAAGCCCCAAATTATGTGGATACTCTACAAAAGGGCTTTACAGAAACAGATGCTTGGTGCCAGAGCCATGGGCTCAAGCTCAATGCCAGGAAATGTATAGTTACCCCCATGGGAAAAAAACATGTACCTGTGAATTACCACATAGGTGGCAGTACACTAAACACCAAAAGTGTGATAAGAGACTTAGGGACACAGGTGGACAGTGGTCTCACCTTCAATAACCACAACGCCACAACAGTCAGGAAATCCTTCTATGTGGCACACTTCATCACTAAGGGCTTTTCATCCAGGAAAAAGGAGATCATTGTCCCACTGTACTCATCCCTCATTAGGCCCATTATAGAATACAATGCCCCATTTGGTATGTACCCCTCAAGACATCTGCAACAAATGGAAAGGCCGCAGAAAATCCTCACTAAAAGAATTACAGCCTAAAGTAGATGCCCTATGTTGACCACCTTAAAAAACACCAGCTATACTCTGTCCCATATCGTCTACTCTGAGGTGATCTCTACTTAACACACAAGGCCATGTCAAACCCATAGCTGTTGGACATGCTACACTTAAATCCCAATCCCTCAGAGCTACATGCTCCTGGGATCTAAACCTTGTCATCACAATAAACAAAATATGTTGGAGGGATAGGTTCCTGACCCAGAGACTCCCCAGACTCTGGAATAGACTGCCCATACATGTCAAGCAGAGTGCCTCTTTGGCCCTCTTCAAAAGGAACCTTGATGATTGGATGGGAGAAAGGAAATTCACCCCTGGGATCACGTCAGTCGCCCTGCTAGACAGGGGTCCAGGGAAGTAAATAGTGTGGGAAGAAATAGCCAGGGAATTGTTATGGCTAGGCTTGTATAGGCCCTTGGGCTGATAGTCTAGTACCAACCTATGAACCTATGAACCTTAAGCTGCTGGTCAGGCTTTATTGTTTCTATTCTTCTTAACTCTCTCTCTCGCTATTTGTCTGCATCACTAACTTTCTGGCTGCTATTTCTACATCATGTATGAAGAGAGTGACTATTATCATCTGCAATGTTTTAACTGTATAGATCTGTTTAGATGTGTAGTAATATATTACAACATCTTATAGCAGTTTCTTCTTTCAACTTATTTTTTTGTATAGTATTTCTAATGTAATCTTTATTGTATTTGATTATACTGTATTCATATTGTACTACATGTGGAACTTTTCTCCCCAGGTCTCTGCTGAAAATGGGTTCTGTAAACCCAGTCAGACCACCCCTGTAAATAAATGTCAAATAAAATAAATAAATTTAAGACCATGATTTTGGCACAAATCATTGGTCTGCATAAGACCTTCTTGCAGGATATTAATATCACTATGGGATTCAATGACTGCTCTCAGTTTGCAGTCATCAGCAAACTTTGTCAGCCAGTGTCCTTTAGCTTTAGCCTGTACTTTGAAGAAGTAGATTCCAAAGAGTAGGGGTTCCAGAAACTGATCCCTGTGGAACACCACTTGGTTACAGGTCTGCTGGACAAGGTGGTGTCCCTTATTTTATAAGTTCTAATAGTGAGCCAGTTTGCAACCCACCTTACAAATTATGGGTTGATACCCAGCTGGGTGAGTTTATCAATGATGCCTGAGTGGGGGATTGTATCAAAGGCCTTGCCTAAATCTAGGTAGGACATATGCACTGATTTGCCCTTGTCTAAGGCTTTGGTGACTTATCTCGAAGAAGTCCACCAAGTTTAACAGGCATGATCTCCCCTTGACAAAGCCAAACTGGGTGGGGTCAAGCATTTTGAGATTTCCTATATGTTTGTTAATAAGGTCCATGATGATTTGTTCCATGGCCTTGCAGAAAAGGCTGATCAGGCTAATGGGCCTATTGTTCCCGGGTTGTGTGAATGCACCCCCTTTGTGCAAAGGGATGACAGTAGCTGTTTTCCATTCTGCTGGGATGAAGTCAGTGCTTAGACTGTGATTGAAAAGCGTGCCCAATGGTGACACTAATTCCTGTTTTAACCCATATAGAACACAGCCCAGGATGTTGTCTGGTTCCATAGATCTATGTTTTTGGCCTTGGAGAGGGTATTTAAGACCTGGCCCTTGGAGATACTAGGTAGGGGATAAGTGTTAGCGATGCTTTGGGGTATATGTGCCGAGGACAGGGAAGTGAAGTTTTCACTGAACTTGGAGCCAGCAGGTTTGCTATATCCACAGGTTCTGTATATGTAGTACCATTAACTATGAGTTCAGCACAAATCTGGGCCTTACCTTTGAGGTTACAGATGTAACTAAAGAATGCCTTGTTGTTATCCTTAGTTAGGGAAGCTAATTTGGATTCGTATTCATCTTTGGAGGACTTCACTAGGAGTCTTATTTGCTTGTTTAAGTTGAGGAAGAAGTGTCTAAAGTTTTGAGACCATTCCTTCCTACTCTTAGACAGCAATTTCTTTCTGCTATTGTATAATCTATTAATGCCAATTGTTCACCAGGTAAGTTTGTTTTTCCTTGTAGATCTTGCTTTGGTTATATCAGGTATGGCAGAGTCAATACAATTATACAGGTGCTCATATAAATCATTGGTGTATAACTCAGCATAGGTGTCTGTTCCAGCAGTGGGGGGAAGGGCTATGAAGTTATTTATATTTTCACATAAGAGGTTGTAATTGGTCTTGGAGAAGATTTTTAGGCTAGTTGTTACTAATGGAGTGGTCTTGTGTTATAGTTACTTCTAGTGAGACTGATTTGTGGTTAGATCTCACCAGGGAAGGCCACACACACTGGGGGGTGGTGCAGCGGTACCCCATGTTGATGAACACCAGATCCAGGATGTTTGAGCCCCTTGTAAGTGTGTCATCCAAGCAGGTCCAGGGCATTGGAGTTAACAAAGTCCAGGTACCTTTGGACAAGTGAGTTAGAACATGTATAATTTACTCAGTCTATAGATGAGTAATTAAAGTCACCCAAAGCCATGGGTGTTTAGTTGTATCTTAACTGACTCAAGTAGATCCAAGTAGGCTGAGTGGAGGCTGGAACTCAAGATAATGAAATCATACCTCCAGGCTACAATATATTGAGACATGATCGCAACAGAAGAAAGGGTGGGGGAGTAGCAATTCTATTCAAAGACGGCCTAATAGTTACCTCTTCATCCTACAACCCTCCTACAGACAATAATGCTGAGGTTCTCATCTCCAAAATACAGCTCAACTCTAATAAAGCCATATATATCATATGTATCTATTTACCTCCTGGTAACAACATCAGCACACTAGAAAATATACTTAGCTGGGTTGCGTCAACCTTACCACAAGAAACTATAATCCTAGGTGACTTTAACATTGATTGGAAGAGCATCAATACTGAACATCTAACCTCCCATATTAATATTCATGGCTGCTCTCAAACCATTACCTGCCTTACTAGAATCAACAAACCAAATAAAAAAGAGACTACCTTAGACTGGATTCTTATTAATAACTTCCACCAAACGTATAAGGTAGGGACCTTCCCTGGCTGACGATGTAAGTGATCACTCATTAACCTACATAATCAGAGAAAAGATTAATATTTCTCACCCTGCAACATATAGGGCTATTCGGAACAACAAGCATTTTAACCTAGGGCTATTCCAAAGTGAGCTTAGTGCTTGCAATTGGTCTCCCCTAAAAACCCTCCCACTTGAAGAGGCTGTTAAATACTTCAACTCTAGAGTCTTAACTATCCTTGACCAGCATGCACCTAAGCATATCATCAGAATTAAGTCAAAACCAGCACCTTGGCTCTCTAAAGAAACCAGGCAAAAAATCCTACACAGAAATAAAACCTGGGCTAGGTGGCGAAGTACTAAAAATACAGCAGATCAACAACTATTTAGACAGCTGAGAAATATGACAAAAAAGCAATACTCTCAGATAAAAAAAGACTTCTATTGTAAAATGCAGCAAACATGCCAAAATAACCCACAGAGATTCTGGGCAAGTATCAATAGACTCCTACACCCTGGTCACTCAAGTACACCAGCCCCAACAGATGCTAACCACGAGACCCCCATTGAAACTGCTAACACCTTCAATACCTTCATTACTCCAGCCATACAATCTCTGGCCAGCCAGCTATCTCCTGACAACTTTGATCCCCAATACTAGCCCTCTTCCAACATTTCAATTGCAACCCTTCTCTACCAATCTTATTCACAAACTCATCCAAAAACTGAATCCTTGTATTCTATCTGCTGACCAGATCCCAGCTGAATAATCTGCAAAAAGCAGCTATATCTGTAGCCTATCCTATATCTATACTTATAAACAGAGCCATTAATGAGGGAACCATCCCAGCCATGTGGAAAATTTCTCACATTATCCCCCTACATAAAGGTGGCAACTCAAATGAATACTCTAACTATCAGCCTATAGTCCTGCTATCCCCTTTAGCTAAAATCATGGAAAGATGCATTCATCAGCAGCTACTTTACCATTTAATTCAGCACAATATACTAACTAATACCCAACATGGCTTTAAGTCATTCCATACTACCATTACTGCCCTCTTATCCTTCACTGATTCTGTTAACAGAAACCGTAATAATAATATTCTCTCTTCAGCTCTCTTTATTGATCTTTCAAAAGCTTTCGACATGGTAAACCACCCTTTGCTTATAAATATTCTCGAATCACTTTCTCTTGATACTCTAGCTATACAATGGTTAATTTCCTACCTCAGCAATAGGCAGCAAGCAGTGCTTTGGGAGAATAACCTATCATCCCACCTGCCAGTCACCCTGGGTGTTCCCCTAGGCTCTATTCTAGGTCTTCTACTATTCTCGATTTTTATCAATGATTTGCATTTAGCTATTCCTCAAGCTACCTGTATACAATATGCAGATGATTCTACACTTATATGCACAGCCAATTCCTCCTCTGAAATGCAATCCCTAACTCAGAAGATGTTTAACACAGTAGAGACTTGGTTTTTAAAATATTGTCTTCTCTTGAATCCCAAAAAAACAAAACTCCTACTCTTTACTCCTACCTGTAAGTCCTCCCCAATAGACTTCTCAGTTACTCTAAAAATGGTACCCTTATTTCTCCTGACTCTACCACCAAACTCCTAGAAATTACAATAGATAGCAATCTTAACTTCAACACTCATAGTAACAACACCATAAAAACAGTTAACAGAAAAATGGGCTCCCTATATAGGATCGAACCCTTCCTTACTTCTACAGCTAGAACTACTATTGCCCATTCTTATCTTACCTCTACACTGCTCTATGCCTTACCAATTTACACAAACCTAACAAAAAACAACCTGCTCAAACTAGCTAGCACCTATAATAACATTGCCCGACTTGCCACTGGTAATCCCTTCAGAACTCATCACTGTCAGAACCTAAAACAACTAGGATGGCTTGAACTACAAAATCAGCTTCAATCCAACCAACGTACCATTGCCCATAAGGTCCTTAATCAACATAACAAAACTCCAATACTCTCAAACCACATAACCCCCTATCAAAATCTTAATACATTATGCTCATCAAATAAACTATTAGTTAGCATAAGTAAGTCCAACAACATGGCAGGTGACTCTCTGTTCTCAAACACAGCTGGTAAAAACTGGAACCTTCCACCTAGTGAACTTACTTCACCTCCTTCACTATCCCTCTTCAAACAAAAACTCAAATTATTCCTTAGAATGCACTGGGTATGCCCTTGCAGTAACCCTGACTAAAATTTCACCCCTGGTCTAATACTTCCTAGTTTCTACTTTCTTACTACTCAATATTGTGTAGCATAAATGAAAGCAGGAACTGTAAAAATACGGTAACGTTTAACTATTTACTTCTTCTGAATATTATGTCCGAAATTCTGTACACAGTCATTGTTATATACAATACAATATATTTTGAAATATCTGCTATTACTATTTTATTGTAACCTACTACCTGGTTACTTACTGTCTGTGTTTATTTTTATTGTAACCTTTAACTTTGTTATTACTGTTGTGTTCATTGGAGCTTTTCTCCCCGGGCCTCTACTGAAAATGGACATATATCCAGTTAGACTAGCCCGGTCAAAAAATGTAAAATAAAATAAATAAATAAAATGTCCTGATTCATGGAGGGGGTCCTATAGCTGGCAATGACTTGAGGGGTCTTACCTACAGTCAATTGCACCTGAAGTAATTCAAGGGAATTGTGCTGTTTAACCAATCTAGAGGTGTATGTATCTTTAAATGAGTATTGATACACCACTTCCTTTAGTTCTCATGCTTCAGTTTGTGGTCTGAATGTATGGAAGGAAATGTAACATGGTATAGCTGGGATGCTCTCCTCAGACTTAAAGGAGGTCGCAGGGTCTGCACAAATGTCAGCATCTTCCAAGGTGAGGACTACTTCCAGTGAGCACAGTTTCTGGTTTAGACTCCTAGCACTTAGCAACATAACCTTGAGGTTGGTTTTAAAGGGTATTTTTACATCAGGAATTTTGTTCTTGTGACACTGCTTAAAAAAGGAACTATGGAGGTGGCAAGAGCCTTAGCCAGTAACAGAAATCCTAGAGGTGACAGATGAAGGCAATCTCTGGCAAAGCATCAAGGTCTGTCAACCATGTCTGACAGATACTGGATACCCTTTGAATGACACTAGAAACTAAGCTAATAGTTGAAGTCAGTCATTTCTTTTTGTTTGTAATGAGGTATCATCCTAGGCAAAGGTAAACTGCTGCTTAAGGCTAGGGACACACCTGTCTAAGACATGTAATCAGAAAGCTCAGTCATGTGTCTTTTCACATAGTCCATTGAGGTATGTCTCAAGTCATTCACACCAACATGGACTATAATGAAGTCATAACAGTGCTTGTTGTTGAGAGACTTGAGTGTATGTGTGATGTGGCATATCCTGGCACCTGACAGACAGCTGACCATGACTTTTTCCTTATCAAGCCTGCTGAGAGGGACATGCATGTGTCTCGCAATTGAGTCACCACCAACTAAGATGTTTGTTTTTGTGTTATGCCTTAGGGGCTTGACTGGTGAGACACTGGTGTGTGATATATTGTGTACTATGTTCTGCAGAGGATGTATTAGATGAATCATACTTGTGCTTGTGTTTGTGAGGTCTCTGATGTTTAGCTAAGCTTCTAGTAAGGACCTCTACATATGTAGGTTTATGTGTTGTTGGTTTAGTAGGTGCAGGAGGTGAGGTGTGCATGCTGACAACCTGCTTAGTATCAGATGAGCTGACTGGTGAGTGAGAGAGCCTGGATTATTGGTTCTTGATATAGATGCATCCCTCACATAATGAATGTGTGTGGACTAGAAGAAGTGGGTTGTCAGTGAACATGAAGCAATTGCTACATTGTGTCAGGATGCCCATGTTGACCAGGCTGGCTTGAGAAACAGGGAAACTGTCCATCCATAATGATAGGTAAGCTGATGTGGTCAGAAAACAGGGAGAGGACAAGAAGGACCAAGTAAAGTAGAGGACAGGAGAAGTGGACAAAAAATATGAGGGGCTAGTAGGTAGGATCTGTGTTAGTACCTCAGGAACTTCACTGAATATATCACCTGTCAGTGAGGGACAATTGCATGAGCTCACAGATGGAGTACCAGCAGAGTACTAAGGGGATAATTTGCAGGCAGAAGTGTCTGCATCTATAATCGTCAACAGTGCCCACTGCTGCCCAGCAGTGCATGATGCACAGACAAGCACAAAATTTGCCAGAATTTGTTTTCATCTCTTCCATCTGGCAAACTTATCTCATCATCTTATAAATTGATTTCATAGGTTAGGTTCAATATCATTTATATGCTTCTATATGGGCTGATTATGATCAACAACTTGCACAACAGGAAGTTAAAAAACATACTCTAACCTTAAATATGAGATATATCCCTTTAAAAACTATTTTATATGCAGTTCATAATTATTATTGATGTATATTTCACACAGGCAAAAATAGCTTCATTTCATCCATCTATTCCTGCTTGGTGTAAAAAAAGCAACATGGACAATGCAGATCCAATTCATACCTTTTGGAACTGCAAATATGTCAAACCACTATTGAAGCAATTACAACTTAGAAACTCAAGACTCTTTCCATATTCTAATCATATTATGTCAAAATGTATAATTCTTTGCATATATCCTCACAATATTAAATCATATAATCCAAGAACTCTTAGTATCATTATGCTTATGAACCTCTGTGTTGCAAGAATTCGGTTAAACTTGACTGTGTTAAACTTGGAAGAACTTTTCTCAATTGGTATTTAGATAAATTAAAGCTTATAAGCACATCTCTTTAACTACTAATTATTATCTAATACATACTTTCCTGACTTGGTGTTTTAGAGTTTCTGTGATTTCTACTTATCTTGCTCTTATTCTTTTTAAGTAGAACAATTTGCTAATAATATCTTGCTGCTGCTTATCAGTTCTTTCATACTTCCTTTTTTTTTACTAATTCCTTTTATATACACTTTCTATTTCAATTTTGGACATTCCTGTCTGTCTTTCCACTTGTTATTAATAGTCAATATTGCCCAAGAGATGTACTTTATATAAATGATTATCTAATTTAAAATTTGTTTTTCTGTAATGGTGTGCGTAGTTGTTTGTGCAATTCATTGCTTGCTATTTTACTTGTTGTGTGTTGTTCCTTGTTAATTTTGTTAAGCTGAAAATAAACATTTTTTTAGAAAACACAAGCATAATGGTAATTCTACTTCAATTTACATGTTTAACAAAACTCCTTTATAAACATTGATGCAAGAGATATTGATATAATAACAATGTCACAAGCAAAGTACAGAATTCTATTTCAGTATTTTATAAAATTCACAACCTCATTTGTGAAAACTGGAGCAAAAGGGGATATACTGTGAGTGTAAAAAGCATAGCTCAGAGATACTTCTATTTCAGTACTTTACATACTTAACAAAACTCATTTTTGAAAACAGAAGCAGGAGGAAATTATGTAGTTTGATTGTAAAATAGTAATGGTTCTGTTTTACCACTTTACATACTTAGCAAAACTCCTTCACAAATGTGACAAGGCATTACAATGTACTCCAAATGCAAAAAGAAAAGCACATCATTATTTCTATTTGACTGTTTGGTAAATGTATCAAAACTGCCTTATAAAAACTGAAAAAAAAAAAAGAAACAAAAAACACAGACAAATTTCAATATCATAAATTCTATGTGTTCTAAACTCTCATGTCTGATATGATTTCCTTTTACCCATCCACTGTAATCTGTAAAGAAGTGCCAGACACTTTCTATCATTAGTTTTCTGTCAGACAAGTACTAAGACAGTATGATAGGTATTTTAGGCACATTCCTTACACTGTAGTGACAGCTTCTGTTCTGTAAATGTCACACTGTGCTCCTGTCAGATTGCATATTTTCATCAACTGTTTGGAATCATGGACAACCGCACATACAAAGACAGTCTGAGCCACAGTAATATTACAACTCTACAAGTTCTCATTAGCTTTTCACCATCCTTCATCTCAGTCACCTGTAATTTTGTACCCAATATCATTACTTTTCTGTCAGCAAAATAATGAAATCACCCCTCCAGGACATAGAATGACGAATGAAGTTTAACCACTGTTAACATTATAAAGCTATCAATAAAGTGAGTATATATTACGTCAGCACACCTCTACAGTTCTGACAGTATTTGTGATAAAAAAAAAAAAACTTATGAGAAAAGGGCTAAAATACTCAAAAAGAAACGTGACCCAAAACTACCAAGAAACGGCTGAAAAATGCACACCAGTAATTTTAAGCGCTTTCAGTCTTTTACTTATAGAACTTCTTCAGAATAATACAATCTACATGTTACTTCCATTTAGTTTAAGAACAGTTTAATAATTATTTTGAGTTCTTAGAGCTCAAGTGGCAAGTTTTTTTTACGTACAGATGTTAGACCAGGCTTGAATAATACTGTTTCAATAAAAAGCCTGTTAAAATATAGGTGTATTTAGATGTTTGTATTTAGTTCATTTTATACCAAAATGATATATTTTTAAGTTTAAAATTTATTGTTGAGTAAATGTTTTAATGTTAATATGATGTTAGTTAACATTTTTGATTGGATGACCGATTAGTGATGTAATTTTGAATACGGTTTAAATGGATGTAATGTGTAGACTGTATTATTCTGCAGAAGTTCTATAAGGAAAAGAATGAAAGAGCTTAAGTTACTGGTGTGTCTTATTTTTCAGCTTTTTCTTGGTGGTTTTGGGTCATGTTTCTTTTTGAGTATTTGTGTAAAAATGGATGCTAGATTTGGTGTAGGCACAATTTATGTAAAGCATTGCATGCTACTATTAATAACAATAATACTAATGATACAAAATAATAATAATGATGGTATAATAGTAATAAACTTCATTCTGTACATGTTAACCAAACTGCCTTCAAACGGTTTTGCAAAACCTTTATAGAATGTTCCATGTTTGTAAATTTAAGAATAAACACTCCTATGTCTTAAACATAACAGGTTTTCTTTCAGGGTCTTTTCTCATATATGTTTTCTTAATTTTTAACAGCTATTGAAAATAAAATTCAGAAACTGAAAGGGAAAAATACTGAATAGTAGTGCAAAAACTGTCTTAAATCACTAGAAATCCAAAATACAGCAACAAATTAATATTCATATTCTCTCTCCAAGTGTCTTTATGTATCAGGAAGCTGCAGACAATTATTTATATGTTTATAGGGTAATCCTTAATAAATTGTCCTGTTTTAAAAGATTTATTGCAGTAGAAGTGCTATGTGAAATTTTTTATTAAAAAAAACTTCCTTCTTGGAAAAGGGTGGTAACCAGTATGCATAAGCAATTGGTAATGCTTACTAGTCTCCCATCAGGACACAAGTGTTCATCAGCAGTTGAATTCTGCTCACTGGTAAGCCATTAGATCTCCGGAATTTCTTAGTGTTGTTTTTAGCATATTATTATATACAACTGGTATTCATGTTTCTGATGCTTGACTACTGCTCTGCTTATTTGTTTATTTCACTGGTTTGATTCTGCCATTCAGCAACAGTGTTTTACTGTCATTAACACTGCAGCTATGTTGTCTCTATGCAACTATGCTGTACTAAAACTGCTGTTATAAATGTAATTTATATCTAATTGACTTGGTGTTGGCATTAGAAACAGTGTTTACTGATTCAGTTAAGCTAGACAAGTAATACTATTCGCTGTTTTATGCCTGTTTAAACCACAAATATATATGTATGCAGTTTGAAATAAGTCTACTGTAAAATGTTTTTTGTCTTCAGTGCATAATTTTATGTAGTATACTGCTATACTGTTAGAGACTGTGGGATATCTGAGATTTAAACTAAAACACCAGTACTACACTCTACTTTGTCTGTTTTAAGTTTAAAATATCTGGTCACATTTTATCTAGTCTAATACAGAAAAATAAGCTAGTGACTTTGAATTGTCTGATTTTTTTAATCCAAAGTGACACTATTTCATACTATTTCGACTGTTTTACTTCTTAAATACATGGCTGCATTTAATAATACTGCCATTGTGCTTTCAAATTTGTTAACTACTGGGCTACTCTGATTGTGTTATGGTAATTTTCTATGATTATTGCTGCTCTGCGGTGGTGGTGCTGCGGTAGCGTTGTTGCCTCACAGTAAGACGCTGTCCGGTTTGATTCTCAGCTAGAGCATCTTCTGCGTGGAGACATGCGTGAATGTGCGTACCTTCATTGAAGGTTGTGCATCAGGGCTGGTAACTCGGCATGTAAAAATCAACTACCAATCATTAGCGGACCGGAGTTCTGCTGTGGCGACCGCAAACCGGGAAAAGCCAAAAGACACAAACAATTGCTGCTCTGCTGTATACAGAATAAATGTTCTTAACAGTGCTATATTCTACTGGCAGAAGGACCCTCTACTTATCACATATACTAACATATATCTATCATCAGATTCTATCCCTCTCTATCTGCTAGATCCCTGAATGGTTTGAACACTAGAAGGACAGCTTCCACGCTGAAACCTAACTGGAAGCTTTCCTGCACTATCCCTCGACACTGAAAAGATCTCTCAAGGTTAATATTACCTTATCTTGTCTGTATGTACTATATTGTTTAGCCATACCGGGTCTACAGCACTACCAGTAATCCCTCAAAGCCCCACAATCAACCCTAAAATACTAAACTGGGTTACTCCCATATCCAGCTCTAAGGATTTCCTAGTGAACATATCTAAGTTTCTAAGCAGCCCTAAAACTACAAAAATAGCAAAAAATTGGCAGAAGAAAGCTTAATGTGCAAAAAGGCTGCAAAAAGTGATTACTAACAGTATACTATGTAAAAATTATATACTGAAGGCAAAAACAAGGATATGAAAGGATTAAAAAAAAGTCTTATTGTACGTGTGTGTTTATACAGCTCCTACAGATCTCATGGTCAGGTTAAGCCCTGCTGCGCTTGCTGTCACTGCACTTGGGCTCGCTCCACTCCCTATCCTGCCCCCAAATTCCACCCGCCCCTACTAGTTCTAAATTCTAAAACCACTCCCTCACTTTTTAAAACAAATGAACAACTCTCCAGGCATTATCAGGACCCTCCCTATCTACCTATCCTAATTATCCCTGTACTCAAGCTGGGAAAAAAACAAAGCTAATATCTAGACAATGCCTCTGTTACTGACCGTGAAACCTTTGAAATTAATGCCAATTTACTGCCTACTACCCTTGATGATAATTCCATATCTTCTCACCACCTACAAAAATCTGTCCTACCTAGGCTACCACTACCCAAGAAGTCAAACAACTACTCCCATAATACAAATTAAATTAGACCACTTAATAATCCCCCTTATGGCTAACTCCTTGGATATAAAATACCACCAACCCATTAGATCCAGATATATCAAGCCCAAAACCAAGAATTACTTAAGACTAATATTTAAATTCTTGAAGCTCTTAATTAGACTGCATGGCAACCTCACAAGGTATGGGGACATTCATCCAAACCCTGGCCCAACCTCACTAGTCAATGCTAGTCCCAATTCTACTATTCCCACAAACTTACAAACTTTAAATAGACCTCCAAACTCACTCCTGGTCCGTCACCTAAATATTAGAAGCTTAAATAATAAGGTACACCACCTGCATGCACTCTTAGATACACATTCCCCGGATGTACTTTGTCTTACTGAAACCTGGCTAAAACCATCAATGGCAGATAACGAGGTTTTACCCCCAGGTTATTACATACTAAGGTTAGACCGTACCATTTGGAAGGGAGGAGGGGTAGCTGTACTATACAAAACTACTCTAGATTTGACCTCTGATTCCACTCAACCACCCCATGTTGATAATACTGAAATTATCATTACCAAGCTTCAAATTAATAAAAACAAAAGTATTAACATAGCCTGTATCTATATTCCCCCAGGTAATAATGCAAACACCCTAGAAGATATCTTCTCTTGGCTGTCTAGTAACTACCCTCAAGCAACCATTGTTGTAGGAGACTTCAATACTGACTAGAATATTTGTTCCTCAGAATCTCCGACCATCCATGTAAATCTATACAGATTTACTCAGATCATATTCTCCCCTACTAGGATTAGTAAACCTAAAAACAAAGATAGTATCCTAGATTGGCTACTGATTAATAGCCATCCCCAAATGTAGAGGACCAGTACCTGACCTGAAGACATAAGTGACCATTTTCTTACCTATATAATCAGGCATAAGACTGACATCCCCCACTAACCAACTTACAAAACAATTAAAAACAATAAAAATTTTAACCCCGCTATTTTCCAAAATGAACTCAAAGCATGTAATTGGGCAGTACTAAAACATCTACCATTTGAAGAAGCTGTATTATATTTCAACACCAAATTTTAGCCATCCTTGATACCCATGCACCTGCACGTTCTATAAGAACTAAAGCAAAAGTTGCTCCATGGCTTTCAAAAGAAACCAAACAATCTTACTTAGAAACAAAGCTTGTATCGCTTGGCGTACCACAAAATCCCCCTTAGATCAACTTTGATTTAGACAACTAAGGAACAACACTAAAAAGTCTACCACCTTAGATAAAAAAAAACTTTTACTGCCATTTACAACAGAAGCAGCAAAACAATCATAGGTTCATAGGTCAGTACTAGGCTATCGGCCCTAGGGCCTGTACAAGCCTAGCCATAATAATTCCCTGGATATTTATTCCCACAATATTTACTTCTCTAGACCCCTGTCTAGTAGGGTGACTGACATGATCCACGGGGTGAATTTCCTATCTCCCATCCAATCATCAAGGTTCCTTTTGAAGAGGGCCAAGGAGGCGCTCTGCTTGACATGTATGAGGAGTCTATTCCAGAGTATAGGGAGTCTCTGGGCCAGGAACCTATCCCTCCAGCATGTTTTGTTCATTGTGATGACAAGGTTTAGATCCCTGCAGTGTGTTGCTCTGAGGGATTGGGATTTCTTTAAGTGGAGCATGTCCAATAGCTCAGGGTTCGACATGGCCTTGTATGTTAAGCAGAGATCGCCTCTGAGTAGACGATATGCCACAGAGTATAGCTGGAGTTTTTTTAGATGGTCAGCATATGGCATCTGCTTTAGGCCTGTGATTCTTTTAGTGAGGTATTTCTGTGGCCTTTCCAGCTGTTGCAGATGTCTTGTGAGGTACATACCAAATGGGCATTATACTCTATAATGGGTCTAATGAGGGATGAGTTTAGTGGGACAATGACCTCCTTTTTTCTTGATGAAAATCCCTTAGTGATGAGGTGTGCCACATAGAAGGATTTCCTGACTGTTGTGGTGATGTGGTTACCGAAAGTGAGACCACTGTCCACCTGTGTCCCTAAGTCTCTCATCACACCTTTGATGCTTAGTGTACTGCCACCTATGTGGTAATTCATGGGTACATGTTTTTTTCCAAAGGGGATAACTATACATTTCTTGGCATTAAGCTTGAGCCCATGGCTCTGACACCATGCATCTGCTTCTGCAAGGCCCTTTTGTAAAATATCCACATCATTTGGGGATTCAATAATGGCTCCCAGTTTGCAGTCATCTGCGAACTTTGTTAGCCAGAGTCCCTTAGTGTTGTTGGCCTGTACCTCAGAGAAGTAGATGCCAAACAAGAGTGGTCCCAGGACTGAACCATGAGGTACTCCACTTGTCACTTGTCTGGAGCTGGATTTGGAGTTGGCTACTTTTACAGTCTGGGTTCTGTCAGTGAGCCAGTTGGCAACCCATCAAGTGCCGTATGGATTTATGCCCAGCTAAGTATGTTTATCTATGATTCCAGAGTGGGGGATGGTGTTGAAGGCCTTGGTGAGGTCCAGATAGGATGTGTTGACTGCCTTACCCTCGTCCACAGCTCTGGAGACTGATTCAAAGAAGTCAATCAGGTTCATGAGACAAGATTGGCCCTTCACAAACCCAAACTGGGTGGGGTCCAGTGTTTGAAGGTTGCCATTGTTTTTGTTTATAAGTTCCATGATAATGCATTCCATGCCCTTGCAGATCAGACTTGTCAGACTGATGGGACAGTAGTTCCCGGGATCCAAGGTGGATCCCCCCTTGTAGAGTGGGATAACTGTAGCTGTGCACCACTCAGTGGGCATGAAGCCTGAGGTGAGGCTATGATTAAACATGACACTTAGGTAAGGTGCCAGTTCATTTTGTAGTTCATGTAGTACACAGCCTGGGATGTCATCTGGTCCCATGGATGCTGTATTCCTACCTTTGGAGAGTGCGGTTTCTACCTGTGTGGCCATGATTACCGGAATTTGGCAATCTTTTGGTATTGAGATGGACCCTTTAGGGGGTGAGAGGGGGGTAAAGTTGGCACTAAATCGATCTGCCAGGATATTGGCAATATCCTTGGGATCAGTATATTTAATGCCATTCTGTTGAAGCTCAGAGCAGATCTGAGCATTGCCATTTAGATTATTGACATAACTATAGAATGCCTTGTGGCTGTCTTTGGAATCTTTGACAATTTTATTTTCGTACCTAGCTTTTGAGGATTTTATGAGGGATCTCAGCTTCTTACTGAAGCTGGTGAGGGAGTTTTTTGCATCCTGGGATTTTCCTCTTTTCTGCAACAGTTTCTTCCTTCTGTTGTATAGTTTGCTTATAGAGGGGACCACCAGATTGGCTTCCTTTTTTTGGAGGAGAGCATCTTGGTTCTATTTGGGATGGCATGATTCATGCACGAGTGGATGTGCTCATACAGTGCCTTAGTGTAGGATTTTGCAGTCGAACTTTCAGATCCCGTCTGCATGGGTGTCATGAAGTTTGTCACTTCTGACTTCAGTAGTATGAAGTTGGCTTTGGAGAAGTTTTTTAAGGAGGGTTCCTTACTGGGGGGATGTGGATGTCAAGGGTGATTTGCTTGTGGTCAGACCTGACCAATGAGAGGGTGACAACTGATGTGTAGCATCTATCTCCCATGTTGGTAATGACCAGGTCCAGGATATTGGAGCCCCTGGTGGGACAATGGATTAGTTGATCCAGGGCGTTGGAATTTATGAATTCCAAGAACCATTGGGAAAAGGAGTTGGTACCTGAGTACTTTTCCCAGTTAATGGCAGGGTAGTTGAAATCACCCAGTATTAGGGCGTTTGGTTGTATCTTAATATTTTCCAGCATGTTTAGAAACAAGCCAGGGTGAGTGATAGAATCTGTTTATCACACTACCCAGAATATGTTATTGCATTAAAGAAATGCCATTTTTTGTTATGTAGCCATTTTATGAAGAACGTTATTTTATGTATGCTTTTAATATATTTCATACATATTTTGATTTAAATTCCTTGATTTCTGACACCATTTCAATTTTACAGACAGACACACATGTACACACACACACACACACACACACACACACACACACACACACACACACACACACACACACACACACACACACACACACACACTTCATATATTTATTTATTTGTTTATTTTATTTGTCATTTGTTAACCAGGTTTGACCAGCTGAGCCAAAGGCGCGTTTTCAGTAAAGACCCGTGGAGAAAAGCTCCATAAAAATAAGACAGAAATTAACATGCATACATTCAAAAAAGAACAAAATTACAGTTATATCATTGTACAAATTGACAGTAACAAAGTTACATGAAAAGTATATGCAAGATAAAATGACAGACTGAACAGCAAAAATAAGTTTAGAGAAAATCAGACTTAGATTCACATAAGCATTTCCTAATATTACAGAAAACAGAGCTAGATCGTTAATAAAAACATGATAGTGTTGCTGTTTACAAAGAGTATAAGTAATAAAAGAGCAGCAGTTAACTATTCATATGGCAATTATAATGTGTTTCATCAGTAAGCCTAATAAAAAAGCTCTACGTTTTAAGGGAAAGAGAGATAAACAGAGGTGTGAGGGGGATTAAGTAGGATCATGGCATGGGCTGGAGCTAGAATTAAGAAGGTAGTTTTTAAGTTCTACTCTGAAGCGGTTTGTACAATTAATGTTTCGGATATTGGGGTAGAGATTGCTCCAGGCTTGGGAAACTGTGCTTTTATAAAGAAGTTTGCCAATGTTTTTGTTAGTTTTATAAATATTAAGAAGGTGTTGATCAGAGCTGCGTAGAGTTCAAGAGTGGGTATAGAGGGATATGAGAGAGAAGAGGGAAGGACAGGCTTAGAGTTTATTTAGTAAGGTGTGAGTGAATTGTAGCTGGGAAAGAAGAAGAAATTGGGGAAACTCAAGCCATTGTAGTTGTTTGAAAATAAGGCAGTGGTGGTATTTGTATGGTTGGTTACTGGCAAATCGAACTGTGTTGCTATAAGTTTGTTCCATTTTGGTTATTAAGGTAGAGTGTAGATGTGTGAATATAGGAGAGGTGTACAAAAGACATGGCAGTAGGAATGTCTGTGCCAGTGAGGGTTTGGAGTTAGAGGCTAGGAATTTTTTATTTCTTTAGAGAAGACCCATTTTTTTTATTTGACTTTTTAATACAGTATTGAATATGGAAGTCAAATTTTAATTGGTCATCAATTATGATACCCACAAGTTTAGTGTGGTGTTCAGCTTTACTAAGGGTGTTGTCATGTGATGAGATGGCAATGGTGGTTTTACAGTAGGAGAGACATTTGGGGATGAAGAGGAGGAGTATGTTTTTTGGGAGGTTTAGGATGAGTTGGTTATCAGTTAGCCATTTTTCAACTGTGTGAAATGTGTTTTGAGTGATAGAGTGGAGTTGAGAGATGTCATCAGAGAAGGAGATAAGAGTAGAGTCATCCTCATATTGTATCAGGAAGGAGATGGTACAGGAAGAGTCAAGGTTGTTAGTGATGTTGAAAAGAAGAGGTCCTAGAACAGAGCCTTGGATGACACCAGTCTGGATAGGTATTAAAGGGGAGCAGGTGAAATTCCATCTGGCTGTAACTTGTTGGAAAGGTAGCTTAGAGAACCAGAGAATAGCAGAAGCGGAGAGGTTGAGATCAGCTAGCTTAGTAGTAGTTTAGAGTGTGAGACAGTATCAAACGTTTTTGAGAGTCCTCATGAATTAACTTCCTCCATGCCACAATATTTGACAATTCATTTGTTATATCATAGACTCCTATACCTCATTTTCTTTCTTTATTTTTTTTTTCATTCAGTGCATTTTTGCATTCGTTTCACTCTGTGCAAACTTAGAGTCACTTAATATACAACTGTAGTTGTGCTTCCTTACATTAGTTCATGTTTCGCTTTCAGTGTTCTTTAATTATGCTGCAGTAAACAGCAACTGGGATTCATAAATATGTCCACTATTGTATAGGGCTAATACAAGGTAAAAAAACATATACCATATTCCTAAAAGATATACAAACATGTCCAAATTTCTCAGAGTACCTGTATACACACTGATGTGTACCTTGAAGAGTCCAGGTACGAAGTAGGTGTGAAAATGACTACCCAAATAAGCATTTACAACAAATCACAAAGCTGTGAAATACAGAGTACAAAAGAAGAATGCATCAATTTATGCAGGTATGTCTACAAGCAACAGCACTGAAACAGCACTCATATGTCAAGTGAGCTAGCATATGTGATCTGTTGCTTGGCATAGCAAAGCAAAGCAACATTACACTGGACAGTGTGAACACGGCTTAGCGCACTCATTAAAATAAAGGGATGTACAGAAATGTGCCATGACTCAGTACCATGTATACAAACATGGTAGCCTGGCCATACACATTCTTGCCCCATTCATAGTGATGACACTGACATCCTACCAATGATGGCATCATTAACACGAGAGCCCTTGATTTGCATTTTATGCAAAATAACAGTGCTCGATATGCATGACCAGGGACAAAGAAATGTTTGGGGAATCCCCTAACTATAACCATAAAGCCATCTTTATTCTCCTAACTAGCTTTAGGGTGCTGTACGGTCCTGGCAGTGGAGTAAATAAGATTTTTAGCTGCTCAACCTGGTTTCCCAGTATTAAGGAGGACCTGCCCTGCGTACTGTAAAACAACTTTTCTCCTTAACAATCTGCAGTTACCCCTTACTAAGGAACTGAACCTATCCTTCCCTCTGCAACAGTCCCAAAGGGAATTTTACTATAAATGAAAGTACGTACTTTATACCAAAGTGTATAGCAAATTATTGTGAGATATCCTAGGTTGTAAGTTTACTCTCACCAGCCAGGACAGCCGGCAGCTTCTACTAACTGCTCCTATACCTGACAACCCTTCCCTCCTCCTAGACTACAAGGACTTTACTGTTATCCTATTCAAACTTTACCTTCTGACCTCCATTCTGACTCCAATATTAAGTAACTTACAGGCTTTCAGATTATATTATTCTGGATGAGCTAACACTCCCAATCTATTCTCTCTCTATTCTAATAGTCTTCACTGCCAACCCTCTCTGCATATTCTAATATCAAAGCATTGTATCATCTCACCCTCTGCAACTTTGCTTACTGCTCCACTGATTGTTCTCCTAGGGTGAACTCCTCTGTGGCTCTTCCCGCTCCGTTTGCCCTGCGGGCTCACTCTGCTTCCCTACCCTGCCCCCAAATTCCACCTGCCCCCAATCCTCCTAAACTTATACACTTACTAGCACACCCCTTTACATTTGGACCACCCTCTACCTCCTCCCCTTAAAGTGCTAGCACCTCTATTATATTCTCCCTCTAACCTCTATCTCCTACCCCACAAACAACCCATCACTCATTAACCTTTATCTACTACTCTACCATTCTATTCACAACTATTCCCTATCTTCAACCACCTAAACCTAAACAAATGGCCCATAAACCTTATAAACCCCTACCTTTTTTAATACTCCTAACTATACTTATCATTCCCTACCTACTTACTCTCTATGAACTCCAAACATTCCCAGGACTGCATACCCACAACACACACACCTCTATCCTTACTCCCAACACCACTCATAGTTTTAGCAACCTCCCCAGCTCAGCTAAGTATTCAGCAGCCAAATTTCATAGACTCCATCACACCTCCCAATGTAACCCACTAGCGAGAAAAACCAAAACCCTAATATTTAAACTTCTACAACTTACACTACAAGTTCAGGTCCACTCCCTGTTAGATGGTGATATACACCCAAACCCAGGTCCAAACACTACCACAGCTACACAACCTGATAGACCAACAGATACAATCTCACAAACACTGACCAAACCCCCCAACTCTCTCCTGATAGCTCATCTTAATATTCGTAGCATCAATAATAAAATAGCTCACCTGCATGCCCTTATTGATGTTTATTCCTTTGACATCCTCTGTCTGTCTGAAACATGGCTTAATCCATCAATACAAGGTAGTACAGTTTTACCCCCTGGCTATAACATCATAAGACATGACCGTAACACTAAAAAAGGAGGAGGAGTAGCCATACTTTATAAGAATGGATTACAAATTACCTTGTTAGTACCCAAACCTCTACTTTGCAACAATGTAGAAATTCTTCTAACTAAAATTCAGCTTAACAAAAGCAAAGCCATATATCTATCATGTGTTTATCTTCCCCCTGGCAATAACATCAACACATTAGAGGCTATTCTCAGCTGGTTCTCAAGCAACTACCCCCAAGAAACCATTATACTTGGAGATTTTAACATTAACTGGAACTCCTGTATATCTGAGCAGCCTTCTTCTCATATTAACTTATATGGCTTTACCCAAACT
This sequence comes from Protopterus annectens, assembly GCF_019279795.1. NCBI lineage: Eukaryota > Metazoa > Chordata > Ceratodontiformes > Protopteridae > Protopterus > Protopterus annectens. Next base: position 1,225,524,590 of record NC_056732.1, read on the forward strand.
ATAACATCCCCTACCCATATCAACAAAACTAACAACAAAATTAGTACCCTTGACTGGATACTCACTAATACTCCCCAACTAAACTATAAAACAGGCACCCTTCCTGAGGACATAAGTGACCACTTGCTTACCTATTTAATCAGAATTAAAACTGACATCCCAAACTCAACCATCTCTAGAACTATTCGCACTACCAAAACTTTTAACCCTACTCACTTTCAAGCTGAACTAGACACCTGTGACTGGTCACCCCTGAAATACCTCCCAATAGATAATGCTGTGAAATACTTTAACTCTAAATTCCTATCCATTTTAGACAACCATGCCCCATTACACAAAGTCAGAATTAGAACCAAACCAGCACCATGGCTCACCAAAACTACTAAACAAAAAATACTCCAAAGAAATAAACTATGGGCCAAGTGGCGCTCATCAAAAAGCTCCTCAGACCACCTGCAATTCAGACAGCTACGAAATGAAACAAAAAAAGCCATATAAGCCGATAAAAGAAACTACTACTACCAACTACAACAAACCAACCAAAATAATCCCCAAAAATTCTGGCGAAGCCTCAATAACCTCCTACACCCTGGACGCTCAAGTACTCCCTCCCCCTCTGGCTCTGACAACAACTATCCCATCCAAATAGCTGACTCATTTAATACTTTTTTCACTGAAACTATACAATCCCTAGCCAACCAGCTATCCACTAACACCCCATGCTCTACCACATCCTCTCCCAATAATTCTCCTCTATTTCACTTTCAGCCAGTGCCCACTTTACTAATCTGTAAACTCATACAGAAACTTAAACCCACTACACTCTCAGCTGATCAGTTACCTGCAGAATACCTGAAAAAAGCTGCTAAAGTCATAACCTACCCCATATCCATCCTCATTAACAGAACTATTTCTGAAGGAACTATTCCCCTAATCTGGAAAGTCTCTCACACTCCCCTGCATAAGGGTGGCAACTCCAAGGAGTTATCGAATTACAGGCCCATAGCTATTCTATCTCCTTTAGCAAAAATAATGGAAAAATGTATACACCTACAACTGGTAACCTACCTACTTGATCACAATTTACTAGCACCCTGCCAACATGTCTTTAGACTATATCATAGCACCACCTCTGCTCTCTTATCCTTCACAAACCATATTAACAGTAATCATAATAATGATACTCTATATTCTGCCCTTTTTATTGATCTGTCTAAAGCTTTTGACATGGTCAACCACCACCTACTTATTGACACACTCAGAAACCTGTCAATGGACATCCATACTATACAGTGGTTCCAATCATACTTAAATAACAGGAAACAGGCTGTACTATGGGAAAATACTTTATCTTCCCATCTCCCAGTTGCTCTAGGGGTCCCACAAGGATCTATATTAGGCCCACTACTCTTCTTCATCTTTACAAATGACCTCCATTCTGTAATTCCACAAGCTGACTGTATCCAATACGCTGATGACTCCACACTCCTATGCTCTGCTACTTATCAAGCAGAACTTCAGTCACTAACCCAAAAGACCTTTAGTACAGTTGAAAACTGGCTTCTACAAAGACATCTTATTCTTAATCCCAATAAAACTAAAATGCTACTATTTACCTCCACTCGCAGAACCTCCCCACTTAACTTGACTATTACTTCAAATAACGGAACTAATATATCTCCTGAACCAACCACTAAACTACTCAGAGTTCTAATAGATAATAACTTATCCTTTCAACCTCACATTAATAACATCATAAAAACAGTAAACAAGAAACTAGGCTCACTCTACAGAATCAAACCCTTTCTAACACCTCCAGCCAGAGTTACTATTGCTCGCACCCATCTCATTTCTACCCTGCTCTATGCCTCCCCCATCTATACCAAAATATGTAGAAGTAATCTGAATAAACTTTCATCCTGCTACAACAATATTTCCAGATTTGCAGCTGGGTCCTCCTATAGAACACATCACTGCATCAACTTGAAGCAGCTAGGATGGTTAGAGCTGCCAAATCTAATACTTTTTAATCAACTAATAGTAGCCCATAAAATCTTGTACTTACCTCAGAATACACCCATACTTACATCCCTAGTCATCCCCTATAACAATCTCAAGACCTTACGCTCATCTAATAAACTACTTGTTCAAATCTCAAAATCCAACAACTCAGCTGGTGATACCTTGTTCTCCAATACAGTAGGTAAAGCCTGGAACATCCTCCCAAGCCAGCTAACCTCAATATCCTCTGTCAGCATATTTAAAAGCAAGCTTAAACCCCACCTTAAATCACACTGGCTATGCCCCTGTGTCGAACCAGACTAAGCACCTGACTTTTAACTAGACTTTCATTATTCCCAGTCTCTCGTGATCATGAAATTGTGTTTACTCACTAATTATTACCGAGCTTACCCTTCCTTAGGATGTTTTCCTCATGTAAATATGTAAATACTGTAGAACGAACAATCACCTTCATATAGTATCATAGCTTAAGTGAGTAAGAACACTATAAATCATCCTGGTTTGCTGATCTTCTATACTCTATCTATTGATCTCCTGCATTTTCTTTCCTGTGTTTGTGTGAACTTAGTACCGATTAATATAAACTACTACCTATAACTAGTTTAGTTTTAGATTTCATTTTCCTTCCATAACAGAATTCATTTTATAAAATCCTAAGCTTGTAATACGTTATAAAGATTTGTAATTCACCATTTCTAATGCAACTGACTCAGTCTTGCTCATCTATTTCACTGATAATTTTTTTTTCTTTTCCTTGTAATATTGTAAAAAAAAAAAAAAAATTGTCTTGACCTTTTATAATGCTGAAATTTCTGGAGCTTTTCTCACCGGGCCTTCACTGAAAATGGACATATATCCAGCTGGACTAGCCCGGTCAACAAATGTAAAATAAAAAATAAAATAAAAATAAATAACTGCAGAATAACAACAGTCAAGCAGAGTGGCACTCCAGCATCCACACTGCCTTCTTTCTAACAATACTGTATAAAGGTAGCACCATGATTGTGTCAGTTTTCATTATTTTACTATAAATTTTCAGTGTGAAAAGAAGCTGAATTTCTTCAGTGACTGCAAAATGAACCTTCTGTGTAGGCAAATGTTTTGCTTGAGCTGGGATATACTATTCTCATGAATCAACACAAGTGTCAGTTTCTGTGGCTGTTACCTCAAAATGTGCCTTCACTTCAGAGATGGATGATGATGACAATCATCCTTTATCAGAGCCGGATCCGGCAATAGGCAACCTAGGTAGTTGCCTAGGGCCCATGTTGTCTTGGTTCACTATAAAAAAAAAGAAACTAAAACGTCATGTAATAACTTTTCAATAATTCCAAAGGAACACAGCAAGCATTAGGACCTTGTGGAAGTTTTCCCAACATGACAGAACTTCTGTAAGCCCCAGAAACCTCAGCATTATGTCCTAATATGAAACTATAAAGGAGATTTAAAGCAACATTTACTGAGACAGCAAGCCCCAAATGTATTTCTGGTCAAACTGTGATGTGGGAGCAAGCCCTAATGTGTGGTAGATGCATCTGGTAAGAGGAAGTGTGTGTGTGTGTGTGTGTGTGTGTGTGTGTGTGTGTGTGTGTGTGTGTGTGTGTGTGTGTGTGTGAGAGAGAGAGATGCCCCAATTAAGGACTCTGTCTAGTTAAGTGACTTTGCTCAGAGTCAGACCCTGAACCCTTAATTATTAAAAGCAGGCAACTGCTTTAATCCTCCACACCAACTGCCATCTGCCAGGTCTCCTTTAATTTACTTTCTTTTTTTGTTTTTCTAGATCACTGAGAATTACAGTCTGTCAATTTCAATCAAGTTGCATTGCTCAGTGTCAGTGGTGCAGCAGGTAGCATGCTCACTTTTGGCACTCAGCTTAATATGAGTAGGTACAACTCTCTCTATGCAGCTGTTAATATAATTATACAGGGTTTCTGACACTGCATATGTAGCAGTTTTCTCAGGGTTTGGGGGGCTTGAAATTTTGACAGGGTGGCTCATCATACTAGGAAGTTTTCCCCAGAAAAAATCCTAGAAGTTCCAGGTTTAGCCAGTGTCCTTGATTTTACCTTTAGTCATAGGAAACAGCTTTACAGTCTGACCTGTCTAGTGAGGACTGCACTAGGGAGAATTCAGCATTCAGCCATGCTTGTGAGGACTAGCTGTTTGCATTTGCTAAATACAAGAGTTTTTGGGCCTGCATGTTAGGGGTTGTGTATGATTCCCATATTATACTGGGGTTGTTAAAGCCATGTATGAGTGTGGTGTTAGGGTGAATGAGGAGCTTCTCCAATGCATCTGAGTATGTATTATGGTTTTCATGGATCATAGAGGTAGACCTATGGCTTGCAAGGATATGGTATGAGACTTTGAAGTAATTTGGACATGGAGTAACTCAAGAGTGTCATACTGATCGACCAGCCTTGAGGTGTGCTTGTTTTAATGTAAATATAGATACCTTCACCTTTTGTCCCTTCCTATGCAATAGTTAGTTGGTCTAAATGTGTAGCAGGTATTATAGCCCTGCACTGCTGTGGTGTTCTGCATGGCTTTGAACTGTATTTCAGTAACTGCACAGACATCTACATTCTCCATGATAAGGACAGCTTGCAAGGAGTGGAGTTGCTTGTTTAGACTTCTGGCATTAAAAGTAACACCTTCATATTTTCTTGGGTTGGATTAGCAATGATGGTAGGTTTATCAGGTTAGCAATTCCTAAAAATGGCACTATGAAAGTGGATAAGGATATAGCCAATATTCACAGCTGCAGACTATCCCTGGCAAAGCAGCATTGTTTGCCAACCATATCCTCCCAGGCTGACTACTATTGTAGGCCCTTCAAATTACATCATACGCTATCCAAATTATATTAATTATTTTCTGCTCATACTGTGGCATCTTCCTTGGAGAAGGTAGAATTCTGCTCAATGCTAGGGTCATACTGGCCTGGGACATATAGTCTAGGAACTCCATCATGTCTCTTTTCATGTAGTTCTGGGAGGCAGGTCATAGGTCATTTATTTCCACAAGGTCTATGACTGAGTCACACTGGTACTTTTTCTTCAATGACCAAAAGTGCTTGCATGATCTGACAGAAGCTGGCCCCTAACAGACAGCTGACTATGACTCTCTAATAACTTAGACTGATGAGAATGACATCTGAGTGTCTCACAATGGAGTCGCCTCTGACCAAAACATTGGGTTGTATGGCAGTATGCCTTATGGGCTTAGAAGCTGAGACTCTGTGGGATGTGACTGTGTGTTACGTTGGATGTTGATTTTGTAGAATTCTCTTTAGGTTGCTGAGGATACCTTTTGTTTGTGCAATGTCTGGGAGGTCTTTGTGGTTTAGGTAGGTTACATTTAGGAGTCTCAGCATATGTGGGTATATGTACCTTGTCCATACTATGCGAGGTAGGTGTAGTCTCTGTGTAACCTGTTTATTATAAGTGCTTGTATGTGAAAGCCTTGCCTCCAGTGACATTTCCTTACTATACCTTTCACACATTGTATCAGTTTGTTTAAAAATTAAGTGGTTGTCAATATATCTGAGATAATTGCTATATATATTGGATTAGGATACACATATCCTCTAGGGTGATTGCAAAGATAACAGGGAAGTGCATGTCCATGACTACAGAACCTTATTCTATAAGGAGATTGTTCAAGAGGGGCTTTAGAGCTGACTAGATTGGTTAGTGTAAGAGTATAGACTACAATCAGGAATATCTAAGACCAGACTCATGGAGGTGCTCCTCATTTCACAAACTAGTTTTTCTTTAAACAGCTAACAACTCTGCAGATTTCAATGGTAGATTTCTATGGAGAATTACAGTTCTGTCTGTCTGCATATATAAAGGGCACTGCTAACTGTTACTACATGATAAGCAGCAATGCTCAAATGTGCCAGATTAATAGAGAAAGAGAAAAGTGCCTGAACAAAGCAAATAGCTCGCTAACCAATCTAGCAGTCTCACTTAAAGCCCTCATGTGTGCTCCCCAGCTCAGATAGACCAGGCCACCTTCTACTGCCACTAGAAATGCAGTCCCAGGCTTTCTTTGTGTAAAACCACACTACAGTTAGCACAAAGTGAATTAAAACAGGACAATCAAACAAACTCTGTAGAAACACATACTTTTAAAATGACTACAATGAAGAGAAACCAACAGCAATATTTGTAACGTATGGCCCTTTACAATGATAAAGCCTTCATGCCTAGCTGGATGATGTCTGACCCTTGGCTTTTGCCTGTGTCAGTGAACATGTGTCACTGATAGGGAATAAACTGGACTGAGAAATTTTGTGGCTGATGGTACAGAGGTAACAGAGGCAAACAAAATGTTCTTTAGTATATAACAACTGATGAGAGTGCTCATTTTAGTGATACAGGGATGAGTTGTGAGAATGCTTTACTTCTCACCATGTTGCTAGCCTGTATGCAGGAACACATTCAGGTTGCTAGAAGCTGGCTGAGAGACAAAGAGGTACGGGAGATAATCAGACAGTCACCAGACAAACTGCTCCATAATCAGAGTGGCAACTTGAATCTTGACATGGGTTGATGAAGATGGCTAGATAACATCAATATGTCTCCTTGGGAGCAAGAAGTAGTGGCTCACCCAAGCTTACTGTTTTGAATGCACATTTCCTGTCATTACGCTTCCACGAAGAAATAAAACAGTCAAGGCTGTCATCTAATCTTTTTGTGCTATCGTGGCACATTTGTTCTTTTTGATTAAAAAATACTAGGTATGGTCCTCCTTCCCATCCTTCTCCCAATTTGGCATTTTGACAGCACTCTGCAAAGAAACTCTGTAATATAGTACATCCCACTGGTAGCAGACAGAAGACAGAAAAACATCAAATAAAACCACTTTCTACCCCTGCTATCTGAGTGAAGAATTTACAGTAGATGTGGCACATTTTGCAGAAGCCAATGGCACAAGCATAATATTAAATGACATCCTGTATGAATGTGTGTGCATGATTATAGAAGCACACACACACACAAAACTGGGTGTCAGAATTGTGCTTCACACAGATTTGGGGGGACCTATGACACCTATGTGCCTCTTTTCATAGGCCACTAGGACACCAGTTGGATAAATAATGTACTCGGGGTCATAGCATGGTAGAGAAAGGAGACTGAAGGATTTAAACCCAAATCTACAGCAAGAGGCCCATAACAGCTCATAACTTTATCATTCTGTTATTTAATATCATCGTATTAAGTACATGGGATTAGGTAATATTGATGACCCACTTTATTGATTTGTCCAAAACTAATTAAACAGGTATGTCACAGATTTGTTTTGTATATTAGCACCACTTCATTCACTAAACATGTCATGCACTGCAGACTTTCATGATAAATTATTTCATAGTAGCCAGGTACATAAAAAGAAAGTGCATTATTTCTTCAACATTGTCTATAAACAGTCTGGCATTTAAGCAAGAGCATGCAATTGTAAACCATGGTGTCCATATTTTAAGAGTGCCCTGTTTCACAGGAGGGACTTGTAGTTCTGATATGTGTGCATGCCATACTCCTTAATACCAGACTACTGAAACTGTCAGAATTTATTTATGAACATCTGCAGTGAATTATATACCCTTACGTAGTGTGTCCTTAGTTACTGCAGTACTCAGTGTACTGTTAAAAATAATGACTCCTGTATGTTCTTACGCTGTATAATAGAAATTACTCTGTGATCATTACACTGCAAAAAGAGGTCCCACACCTGATACTAGTCTTAAAGGCCTAAATTCATTTCAGGCCATTAGCATAGTCTGAAGAACTTTATTAAATTACTAGAGGCAGAACAGCAATTGCTCCTACGAGAAAATTCATATGTTTTAACCAAACAAGGTTTAATGCCATGTGTTAGACATTTTATGTAACTGCAAACTGACACAACATTACTACAGATACATGCATAATTTTCTGTGTAAATATGCATCCAAAACTGTTGTTTTAGTATGATAATTCATGTTGGATGATTTTTCTATATATAACCCCTTACAAATGGTAATGCAAAATTGAACAGAAGAGGCAGGAAATGCTGTGTTAGGAAGTCAAGAATTATATCTAGCTGCACAGCTCCTATGTACAGTCAACACTAATTATCATCTGGTATGCCATGCATGAGGGATTATCAGTGTTTTCATTTTAAAATGAAATGCTTAGGCAGTGGTGATTATTACACGTGGATATAGATCACCCAAACTATTTTATTTCTAACATACAGATGCTAGATTTGTGTCATAAAGTCAATGTAAATGTTCTTTTATAGTCAGTAGAGTGGATACATTTGTGTATTAGGGCTAAAATGAGCAGAGAGATAATCGTGGGTTATTTGGGTTTCACTTGAGCTCAAACAGGAGCCATCAGCAATGTTGGATTTCAAATAGCTCACACAACACTGAGTTGTGATTCTGTCTAACAGTGACATAAGGCAGAAATTACAGTTCAAACTGATGGAAACAGTAGTATAGAGCAGGATTAACTGCACAAGAATGTTGAAATGTCAACAACCCTGTAGTACATGGAGAGGCATGATATGATGATAAGTCTTTGTTTAAACCAACAATTTCTGTCATCATAAGATGTTTTGCCACAGTGAAAACATGATTGTTTCTTGACAAGCCAAGCAACAGTCTTAAAAATGGTATAGACAAACTCCTGTTGCTTACCTCAACTACATCTAATGCAGCTGTCCCTAAGGTCCTGATAATATATGTTGTATTATCTAGTAAAACTCATTCTCAGAAAGAACCCTTATACATTCACAATACATGTCACACGTGGGATATGTTGTAATGTGGACACATACAATTTGTTTACAGCCTTCAGGATAATAGATAAGATACAATGAGATAATTTTGATTTGTTAATAATGAGTAGGTTAATATGTATGATGTGAATTTATGTGATAGTAAAATAAATATTTCATACAGTGTCATTCTGGTTTCAGTTATTTTGGAAGACTAAAAGAACATTGTAGGAATATTAGGAACAATAAGTTGGATAGTCATTTAGCAGTGATGAGATGTTGAAATGGTGCTTATGACAATATCAACGCAGATGAAGTATATCAATATAAAAATTATGAATGTATAGAGAATGATTTTAAATATATTTTAAGATGTAAGGACATGTGTGCTCTTTTAGCAATATAATACTCTTTATCCTTTCATATTAAATAAGGAATTAAACTGAAATGCAGTATTTAGGGAAATCGTTTGTTTGTTTATCACTGGTCTCTTTAAAGTGAGGGTATGGCTTTATGGTTTTAAATATTTGTGTGTCTCATTTTTACTATTTCTTTGAAGGCTATACTATTAAAATGTTGGATGGGATGTGTCCACCAGTTTTATTATTATTTCTGAGTGTTACAGCTTCAGTGGTATTTTTGTAATTCATTTTGGAATGGTGGCCTTTGAACAGATTTATTGTCTGACTTTCTTTTTCTGTCATTTCATACTGTGGAGAGTGACAGAATAAATATGACTCCAATAAGCAGCAACTCTCTAGAAAGAGCTGTTAATAGTTCACATTATTTGGAACCTATCAAGTCTGAAAGAGGCAGCCAGAATGTGGATTTGATCAAGAGTTTCAAACCTTATTCACATCCTTATGTTAAAAGTGAGGAACAAAAACATAATACATTTTCAGAAACTTGTAATTAATGAGCAGAATGCTTATTATACTATATTGTTTGCAAATATTTACATTTGAAGTTTACACCTAAAAGGTTACATGTGTTTAAAACCCTTGGTTTCTGCTATAATGAGAACTGTGACTTTGAGCAGGCGTACAAATTGAAATGGTTGCAAGTAGCACATAACTATGCAATGCAGTGGGTCAAGACAAAAATTACCCAGGATAGTAAAAAAAAAAAAACAGGAAATTATTGTAAAGGATATCAAAATGCAAAGATCTTAAACAGAAAATTTTCTTTCTACATCACAATTAGACAGTCTAGATGATGTTGTAAGTCAAAACTAATTAACAATGAAAAGCAACTTATCCAAAGTAATGGACTTAAAGGATTATAGAAATAATTAATCTTTTTTGCTCCAAAAGAATTGTCATAAGAATTGTATCAGTGTGGAATCATCTGTTGAATGAGGCTCAAAATCAGTATGTGAAAGTAAGGATGAGGAGAGAAAAATCAAAGTGTAACGGAGGTGTTATAAATCGGCAATCAACCATTCCACAAATTAGCAGCGCAATAGACATTTTGAATGACAACAACAAAATGAAGGGAGAGGAGTTAAAAAGTGGTAGAACTTTTGAAAATGAAGTACATAACCAGAAACAATACCAACAGGGAGAGTATGTTAAGCTGTGTGCATACCAACATAAACTAAATAAGAGATGCCAACAATAAAAAGTATATTTTTCCACATATGTGACTAATTTTGACTTACCATCGGACTTCTTAAGAACAATATTTCTAATGTAAAGTCTACTATTGTGATGTGTTTAAAATTAATAAAAAATTCAAGGTATGAACTGATGGAAGCACAAGCATCTGTTTCATTGAAGGGCTGTGGTGGTGCAGTGGTTAGCGTTGTCACCTCACAGCAAGAGGTTCTCCTGTTCGATTCTTGGCTGGAGCTCCTTCTGTGTGGAGTCTGCATGTCCTCCCCGTGGTCAAGTGATGTATAAAGACATGCAGGTAGGTGCGTGCATGAATGGGTGTGTCTTCTTTAAAGGTGTGGCATCAAGTTGGCAACTCAGCACCATAAAAAAATCCACTGCCAATCATTAGTGGACTGGAGTTCCACTATGGTGACCCCTAACCGGGAAAAGCCAAAAGATATTACTTTTACAAGCATCTGTTTTATTGTTGGGACTTAAATTTGTTCCTACTAATTTGCATAAGTAGCACATACTTTGGATCAAACATTTTAATTTTATTCATAAAGATTATTTTTTTGTATATAAAATGATTATAAATAGGATATTTATACTGATTGGAGGACATTTTTAGTATTACAAATGAGGCTGATGTTTAATGTTTTCATGTTATTTTGATGATAATACTATTTACACTTCATATGTACTTCTAGAAGTGACATTTAATTTTAAAGAAAATGTACACCACTAATTAATAATAAAAGAATTAATGTGTTTTTAGAGTGACTGAGCTTGAATGGTTAAACACTTTTAAACAAAACTGTAAGATGAGAAATTTTTGCAACACAATGTAATAAAAATAATGCATTGTTCTGAATGAATTTGCTAATGATAAAAAGTTTATTAAACCTGGAAATAAGGGTAAGAATGTTGCAATTATGGTTACCTGACTACATTAACCATGTGGATGAAACATTTAAAGAACAAAGATACTTAGGAAATGTGTGGTAAAATGATTATAATATGATGATGAGGGAATTTAAAGTCCTTATGGATAAAGGTCTTAGATTAGGGTTTTTTGATAAACACACATTAGATGTTGTTTAACCATATTTTTTTTTTATCCGTGCATTTTACAGTTACTAATGGTTCATAAGAACATTAATTAATCTATCTGGAAAACTGATTATTAGTGAATGTCAAATATTCATAAATAAAACATGCCTAGAAATTGTAATCTTATGTTAGGGATACTACATAATTAGTTTTTGCCTTAGAAAAATATTCTTCATTTTGAAAGACAAATGTATAGGCAAAATATGGTACAGTGGCATGCAAATTTTGTGATCGGTCGGTTTGAGGCTTAGTACTTTTAGAGTACTAAATTTTTTTAAAGCTAGCATAGTTTAATACATGACATACATTGATGCCATGTTTATATATAAAAGTGAAAAGGTTATTTTTATAAATTTTATACAAGTTGGAAAATAATAGGTTTAAGTTTTACTTATCACTTCATAAATGTTCATCAAATTATTTGGATTTAAATTTAAGTGAGATTGGTGGTAAACAAATTAGGAGTAGATAACATAGCAAAGATATTGCAGAGACTTTTTTGCATGGTGATAGTCACAATCTAAATAATTTTATGTCAACATTATGACAATGAGAATGTTTAAGAGCTCATAGAAATTTTAGTGAATAGATGGAATATTTGGATAAATCACATCTCTTAATTAACCTCCTTAAAAAGAGAGGATATGGGGAGTAATGTATTAGCCAAATATTTTTTCTGTGCCTCTAAAATTGACAGGAGGAAACTAATTCATAATATAAAAGAAGTTAATTTATTTAAGGCCAAATGTATGTCGAATAAGAACCAAATCTATATGGTTATCCAGTGCAGTCCTTGTTTTGATAAACTGTATATTGCAATGAAACAATTTCTGCCTGTGCAAACTCAAAATAGGACAGTGACTCCAAAAAAAGTAATAGCCTCATAATCAAAGAGCATTAGTATAGAGGACTGCGTAGTACACAGACATTTTATACACCCGGAAAAAATTAAGGAAATAGTGTTATCTACTGTTGGACCTTGATATTATTGTCTCTAATGTACAGTTGTAATTGTATGCTTTTTGATAGTTTTGCCATGGTTAATAGAATACAGTTAATTTGTATGATTTTAATTTTTTGTGATACTTAAAATGCTTTGCATTTTATTCAGTGTCATTGTGGCTGCTTTGGAGAGACTAAAAGGGCATTCACAATAAGATTAAAAGAATAGTACAGGAATATTAGGAACAATAATTTTGATATCCCTTTAGTATAACACTTTATGAGATGTCAAAATAATTTGTATAACAATATCAAAATAGGACTAGTACATGAATAAAATTTTTGATGTTTTAATAGCTCAATAAAAAAAAAAACAATAAAGATGCTCTTTTCCCCTTCACTTCTATTACACCATATTGATGTAAGCAGAGTCAGATCCAGCACTAGGCAAGCTAGGTAGTTGCCTAGAGTCCACTGGCTTGGAAGGTCGCTGCCACAACATTTAATTTAAACAAATAAAAAGAAAACATTTACATTTCTTCTTTAAGAAGAACTGATATTTTTTCTTTAAGGACATATTCCACAAGCATCTTTAATAGCATCAAACACACTCTGTGTGTGACATGCTAAAGATGCGTACAGACATTTAAAAGTTGGAACTTTGTGCATTGAATGTAAGAATGTTATGTATAGAGAAATGCTGCAGAGCAAGCCAGCTGTTCCTTTACCAGATGAAATACAAGCAGGCAGATTCAATAGACCCTACATGGTCTGCTAACACCATGTGTGCATCACAGTGTGACTCACACACAGCAGCACACTGTTTTGTATTCAGTAAGTGGCTCTACATTGTGTGTAGAGGTGCACAGCCACAGTAAACTCAGTGGCATGCTAATTACAGCATAAGCAGATGAATTGTATGTTAATTGACCATACAAATATGGAGAAGCTATTTAACAAGCTATAAGGCAACTGTGTAAGCTCATTGCTGGTTTTCCCCATGAATTCCAAAACCTACTGGAATATATACATGGAAAGGAGTCTACATAAAAAGAATGTCAGGGTCTGCTGTTGCTTTCATTCATGTGTACGTGCAACAGGCTGAAGTCTATGCTGCTGTTGCTGCTAATAGACTACTGCCAAAAAGAAGAAGAGTTTTCAAACCCCATTTAACTTATCATAATCTACATGAGGTAGAAATTGTAGAGCACTACTGGATGGATAGAGACGCACTACAGGAATTTGGCAATTTCTATCATCCTCAACTCAGACCCAACACAAACTGAGGGGAACCCCTACCAGTGGAGACAAAGGTATGTGTGACATTTACAATTTTAACTACAGGATCCTTTCAGAGACCAACAGAGGACATGCTGGGGGTGTCACACGCATCAACATCCAGGATCATCCATCAATTCCTGAATGCTATGGTCCAACATGCCAGTGACCACATATATGTTCCCTGTATTCCTGAGGAAAGGGCCAAAATATGCAGGAGTTCTACCCTGTAGCACACTACCCTGAAGTACTGGTTACCATAGATTGTATACATATAGAAATTAAGGCACCACTCAGTGAACAGGGAAGGCTCTACATAAATAGAAAGGGCTTCAGTCTATTAACTGCCAAATTGTATATAATGTCAAGGGAATCATCTTGAATGTGTGTGCTGTAAACCCAGGCAGTTACCACGACTCACTTATCTGGCGCACCTCCCAACTGTATCAGATTTTCACTAGGGGTGATATTCTACAGGGTCATTTACTGAGGGATGCAGGTCATGCACTGGAACTGAGCTGATGATGTCCATCAGAAATGTACACATACCTGCTGAAGAACGTCATAATGAAGCACACACTCAAACCAGAAATATCACAGAGAGTGTCTTTAGGCTGCTGAAGTCATGGTTCCAGTGCTAGATACATCTGGGGGAGCCATCCAGTACAATCCACATACATGTACTGAAATGTTCCCTGTCTGTGATATGCTACACAACATTATCCTAAGAAAGCAGCTTCAGGAGTAGCAACAAGGGGAAGGGGCACATATCCCACCACCAATGGCAAGGTCATAACAGCCAAATGCAGGTGAGGAACCAGAGGGGGAACTAACAACTGGTGTGGGTGTACGCAGATGTAGTCATGCTCAATATGCCCTTGTATTGGCTAAGAGGCAATGCATAGCACACTCAATCACCACCAAAGAGGCTATAACCTTCATCCTACGCACATACATATAGTAACATTGATGTCAGGAAATGCTCACAACCGTTACCTACCCATGTAATGGCTGTGTACTGCTAGCATCAGACAGATTCAGCCTTGAAATTAAACTGTTGCAACTGCTGGATTACAAGTTATCTGTTGAACCTGGAGTGTATTGTGTAATAATATGAATGAATAACATATCCTTGTATGTTGTTACTTGGAAATGTAAGCAAGGTGGGTGATTTGAACAGAAATAACTTTAGTATGTGACATCAGAGACCTATGTGACTAAATGTGTCCACTATCAAGTAGTAGGCCTCAGGCTTCAAAGTTTCACACATTCATACCTCTCAAAATTAGTGATAGTAACCGAATATCCTCACTTTGGCATCATTCTTTTGTACTGGAAAATCATTAAAGAGAGAAGTTATAAAGTAATGAGACACATTTAAGGATTCTGGCATGTAGCCTGCAAGACAATTCCCTGCGAGCTACATCGCCGAACCCAAACGGCTGCAGCGGCACTTTGCCGTAGTGCAATACGGCTGAAAAGCCTAGCCGCTGCAGCTGTAATCTAAGTACGGGCAAAGGCAACCGTACCGGATGTGTAACACATTTCTTATTTACATTCAAGGAATGCATTTATTGAAGTATTTATCTGTTATGTTATCAAGTCTGACAACATAATAAATAAATACTTCAATAAATGCATTCCTTGAATGTAAATAAGGAATGTGTTACACATCCGCACGGTTGCCTGCATAGATTACAGCTGCAGCGGCTAGGCTTTTCAGCCGTATTGCACTACAGCAAAGTGCCGCTGCAGCCGTTTGGGTTCGGCGATGTAGCTCGCAGGGAATTGTCTTGCGGCCTACACGCCGGAATCCCACATTTCAATTTCAGACTTTACAACCCCCAGAAAATTATTAAAAATACTGATGTAAATAAATGTTTGATGCTATCAACCAAAATATGTCAAAAGTACAATTAGCAAGACAACATCATGAGTGCAGATTTACCAAGCACTAAGTCAGCTATGCACCCTGAGTGTCAGACAGAAATGTTATGTATCCCTGAGTCAAAAAGATCGAAACATGGATCTAGCTCAGTTATCATCACTTAC
This sequence comes from Protopterus annectens, assembly GCF_019279795.1. Classification (NCBI taxonomy): domain Eukaryota; kingdom Metazoa; phylum Chordata; order Ceratodontiformes; family Protopteridae; genus Protopterus; species Protopterus annectens. The sequence continues at coordinate 1,225,540,363 of NC_056732.1, forward strand.
ACAGGGTGTTTTGGTTGGGGAGCGGGAAGCCTAGGCTGACACAAAAGGTCGGTGAGTGTGTGAGTAAGAAAGAGAAGCAGGCAGACATTCTGATAAAGTAACAAATGGCCAGTGAGACAAAATGATCTTTAAGCTTCATGGCTGGACCATGTAAATATTGTGTGTCTGTATGGGTCCACCAGGTGAAACTGGTGTGTGATTGTCTACAGGAACACAGCCAAGCTCTGTGCTAGCTCTTCATCTTGGCATGTCAGACAGGTGTGAGCCATGTATAGTAGAAGTGTCAGTTTATTGTTGTTGTACCCAACCACTGGTTCTGACAGTAGTTGCAATGGCACATCCATGCCCTTGATCAGATGCACTGCTGCTACCTGAACATGACCAATGACTACTGGATGAGCTTCCCTCACAAGGATGCCCAGGACCATGACCCCATGGCCTGTCAAATCTGGGTTTGGACACTTAAACCACTGATGGAGCAATGGAAGTAGTGCCACTATGGGAGCATGATCAGGCAGAGTCATGTCGGCTAACAGCAGATGATGTGGCTGACCTACACCCATTAGGATGCCATTCCCCTCCCAGCAGACATTCCACCACAGACACTGCCCATTTCAAAGTGTCATTCATCAGATCCATTGAATCAGCAACACAGTGGAAGCAGTCATGCATGTCAGTCTGTGCCATATCTACAACTGTAAGAATTTCTCTGAAGGACCTATAGTAACATGCTTGTGCCTCAATGACAGCCCTAAACATATGTTGAGTGGCACGGAATTACACACCTAGATCAGGTGGACAATGGACAGTAAGCCTCCTACAAGCACCCCTAACAACCCTCTGGTGTGGCTCCTCACCCACACTTTGGCTATGGCTAGAGCTGATAGTCACTGCAGCTGCAGTGACCACACTTTCCTGATTGAGTGTCTTACCCTCCGACTGTCCCATATCTGAGGGTTCACTGGAATAGGTTGGCATAAGCCTGCTGGCTGTGTCCAATTGAATTACATGGGATAGCTAAATGTCAACCTCAGTGTCAGATTCAACCTCTGCACCCCTCGACTATGCCTCTGTTTGGCCACCATCATCATCATCAGAATCTGAAAGTACTCTGACATCAGGTGGTAGGAGTAACACTTCCACTGCCAGGATCACCTGTAATAATAAGCAACAAACACAGGAAATAAATGAATCACTACACTACTACAGCCAAATGTATGCTAACAAACTAACAGTGGTGCCACTACTACAGACAGTACAGCAATAAACACAACAGTCCTGACACCCACATTACACATATGGATAAAATAAATATTTCTTTGAACTGCTCATCACTACTGACAAAACATATTTGGCTTACCATGTGCAGATAATGCTATGCTTCCTATGGGTGATGGTCCTGGAAGAAGTTAAGCAAAAGGTAAGGACATTGTCATCACAACTAATAGATACACAGGGAGTTAAAATTGTTGCCCTTTATATGTCCATTAATGATAATTTTAACAAGAACTTGGATGACAGGTCCAGCCTAAGTCCATGTTTAATCAATCAGAATGTGTTGCTAACTGTATCAATCTACAACTATCCCCCCCAAATGAATTTAATGTTAAAAGAAATTACGTATCGCTGTCAGTATTTTACTATACCAGAAGTATTTATTCATTGAGATAGATAAGCCTACCTGGAAGCTCCTCCTGGGACATACTTTCTCTCTCTGAAATAGTAGCACCAACATCAATGATATGCTGTTGTGCACTTTCCAGTGAGCTGTCTGGATCCCTGACAGTGAACAGGAACTCTTCATTTGTTGTTATTGTTGGCTGTGTAGCAGGTCCCCCCTGGTACCCATCCATTCACGGGCTGCTCTCCTCTATGCAGACAAAATCATATCAGTGGCCCTATAGTGCACCTGATCATATGTCCTGCTGTGGCCACCTACTGTGTTCACATTAGCAACTATCTACTGCCAAATTTGCATTCTGCCTGACATATCTCCACATCCCCTCCCAAATAGAAAGGAACCATGTTACCTAAAATCTTCCTCAATTACCTCATTCTCAGGGTCACTGAAGGGAAGTTGCAGGGATTGGAATGCCTGGGTGCCATAGTCTTAGGTGACCTAAAATGCTAAAGAAGGATAATACACATAAGTATCACATAATTAAAAGTCCTGTTTCAACAACACATAAAAAGTGTCACTATCACTGTCACCCACTGGGGAAACATAAAACAGTCAAGATATTCAAATATAAAAAAGGAATTGTGTGGCTGTAACATATTACTTTCACACAAAGCAAGGTTGGATCCAAACCAAGGAAAGTAACAATAGCAAAAATCTTGTTGGTGCCAAAACAGAAATGCAACATTGCTCCCCCACGCCCAAAAGAGCAGGCAAATGACACATTTTGCTAACAAACCATTAGTGAAATGGTAAAAGTGCTATCAAATAAACCCCCTGAAACATGTGTACAGATTTAATACAGAACATTCAATTTTAAGCTATTGCCTGTCATGTCTACCTGTGGTTAGCACTGCCCTACAGGTGTGTATGGTCCCATCCGAGAAGACTAACACTCCTGTGTCATTGACAATAGTGGACATTTACATTTCACAGAAACAACAATAGAAGAGTGTACAGAGAAAAACAGTTGCAACACTAGCATTTACGATGACAGTTAATAAGGCTGTGCATCTGAGAAAGTTGAGAAAGTAAAATGCCCTGACAAACATGCCCATGCCATCAGTACACTTCTAAGAAATGTATATATATATTTATATATATATATATATATATATATATATATATATATATATATATATATATATACATACATATATTAACAGATTTTTCTTAATGACGTTTCAGCATATGCAGTATGTAGCTGAAAAATGCAAGCATACCTTATCAAGGTCAGTAGTCTTCTGTGTGGATATATCCCAAAGTAATATCTTCTTCTGTGTTATCCACATAAAGTCTCCTCATCTCCAGGCTCTCTAGCTACACACTTCCCTTTTTATGGTGTAGATTCAGGACTATGAGCATGGTGAGGATGCAAATGAGGTGCAAACTCATTAGACTTACTGAATCCCAATTACTTGGCTCTGTGAAGCACATGTAAACATAGTGCAGGCACTCTCTCAGTGTTTGTTGATAATGGATTGCAACTCTGAATGACTGTGAATGATTACTGATAGGGAGAATGAAAACACAACAGCAATTCAAAATGCCCTACCTTCAGTGGGTATGCCAGCCAGGTTAGACTTACAAAGTGAAGAAGAATTGTATCAAGGTTTTAAATGTAGGTAAACAGCACACATTTCACAGTTTATGTTCCGTAACATCCAACCTCTCCTTCATTTTTTGACAACTGTATATTATTGACATTTAATATATGATAGAGAATGTCTTGCAGACTGCATATCTCAGATTACTGCTCAGATTAGACAAGGAATGAGCAACAACCACAGAGAGATAAGACAGAGCTGCATTTTAGCAAGCAGTAGTCATAAATGGTTGTGGATCACTCAGTGTGTTACATCTGAAATTAATACATGTACAAACAACTGTCATATTTTGTTAGTGCTGTGAATTATGTTGCAGTTAGTTGTATGGACAATGATTTCAGTTCTCTGCTGCAAATCTGTTTGTGTGGCAAAGGTTGCAATGCTGCTTATGTGGCAAAGAGGGATAACACACCCTTACTGTCTTTTCAAAGCTCAGGAGAGTGAGAGTTCAAATCCAGACCTGTGTAAAAATATTTCATGTGAACCAACAGATATTTTGTAGTGTTTATCTCATAGATTTCTTTTCTACATTTCAAATAATTGCTCCCCTTTTTTAAACATGCCCTGTTTGTGCAGTGCACAGCTTAGCACAAACAAGGTAAAGGAAGAAACACAATGAATGTCAGGTTTACCTGTCACATCTTGTTTGCATGATGCTTAGCAATGCAAAAACTTGGACTAGTGCCACACAGGAAGCAGGCAGATCACCTGCAGATAGGGCGTAGACAGTGTAAGGGTCATAAAGGATACACAGTTGCAATTTTTGCTTTCCATCACGGAATGCCGCTTAGCTACTTTGCATGATGTTTAGCAAGCTTCCTCAACACCTGCAGCCATTGAACACCTGCAGAGAGGATGCAGACAGTCAACAATTTAAACTGGATGCATTCTATTAATTCTGTTGGGCATCACACAAACATGCTAAGTAGCATTGTGCTGCAGTTAACACCCTCATCTTAAGAATTAATAGGGAATTATGAAACTGTCATTTAACTATTCCTGTGGCAGAAGGTGTAAGTGTAGGGCTGTAATGCAGATGGTCCTGTGTTCTAGTACTGGAAGTGCAGCATATTTTTACTGTTGTGACAGTCCAGTTTATAGTAATGAACACAAAAATATACAAGTGTTATTTCAACATTCTTGTGGCAACAGGTGTAAGTGTAGGGCTGCCATACAGATGGTCCTGGGTTTTAATACAGGAAATTACAGACATTTTTATTGTTGTTCCATTTCACATTATATTCAGTCTCACTTATAACACTTTAGATAATGAAGCTGATATGAAGTATATGTATTAGGGCTAAGACACCCTTATTGTGTTTTCAGATGTATGACTGAGGGTATACTGTTTATTATAGTTCTGTAAGTATAATTCAGCTATCTGGGCTTGGATGGCCTTCACATTTAAATAAGACACATACACAAATTAATGTATATGTAAGGACCTTGTGTCAGGTCAAATACATACATTATTAACACCTAAAACTGTCATCTGTATTTATCAATAATTTATGACTATGTCTGAGAAGCAATTCATCTGTGGCAATGAAGGAAAATCACCGGTGTGGAAGAAAATATTTTGACCATTATGAATAGGTTTGGCTCCCACACTGTAAAATCAATTTTCTCAGTGTATAAAACCAAACCAAAAATATATCGGGTCATGAAAGTTGTGTCCCCAGTGTATGTCTACAAATGTAAATCACCTAATAGGTACAGAAGCTGACACCCTTCAAACTACAGTCAAGTGTCAAATTAACCTTCCTATTTCAAAAATTGCTTACCCCCTGCTTGGCACTTTCGTTCTCTGCTTTATATCTCATAAATGCAGTTAGCATTATTTCTCATGTTTGTTCACTACCAGTAAATGTGATAACAGGAAATGGTGGGAAACCATCATTTGCCATTGCTCTACTATTGGGATTAGACATGTCCCATGTTAGAGGGGAAGATGCCCAGTTTAGGACACAGAGGTGGGGTGTTTAGGAATCCAGGATATTTATTGGACTCTTGGTAAAGCACCACAGCCCAAAACTTCTGCAGGGAGACTATTATGGCTCCCAGTAGAAGTCTGAGGCTTGGAATAGTCTGGCCAAGGCTGTATCCAGTGTGACTGGCATCCCACACACTGACGAACAGTGTAGGCACCATTTCAATTACCTAAAAAGTCAACCAGTAGTTGGATGAGTTCCAAACCAGTGACATCCCACAGTTGTGTATGCATACTAATAAAGAGAATTTGTAATATACAGAAAGTTAAATATAGGCAAGGCTGGTATGCATAATGATCTTCTGTTCTTTTGTTTTCATAGCTAATCCTGAAATTGAGTTGAATTGGCAGGTTCATGCTGATCATTTGGAGAGACTGAGGGAAGAAAGTGGTATGTATACAGCACGAGCAAAGTATTATTGTAACTTTAAAAGTTAAAGATAGATTTTTTTTCTTTTCCATGCAGTAGTAGCAAAGTGAGCATGCATGCATGTTCTAATTGTAAAATCAAGTATGTATGGATAATTCTGTAGCACAAACCAACTTTAGGAGTCAAGTATAAGACTGTAGTCAGAGGTTTTGGGTTCAAATACCAAGAATAACAACTATACAATACTACATTTATTTAATAATATTACATACATTAACCTCTATATAAGTGGCATAAAGATTTTGCTGTTAACTGTAATCTGTATAATTGGACCAAGCATATGTGCAATATATTCCCATTTCAAAGAGTACTTTGAGCAATCTGTAATTGTAGTTTGTAGTTGGTAGGACATATAATTAAATGTAATCCTTCAGATAAATACGATGGTACAAAATGTATCTCTTTTATTTCTCTCTCCCCAACTTTTATCTCTTTTTTCTATTATGTGTCCTCAAAATGTGTCCATATCACAGCTAGGTAGGCCAACCCCAACGGGTCAGCCTGCCCCTGCTCCACCAGCTTCACTGATGCCCAGCACATCTGGGACCCAGCCTAGCAGTACTATCTCTGCTACCCCTGTACTACCTGTGCCCTCAGGTAGCACTACCCCAGCAGCCAGTGCTGTCATACCCTCTGGGAGTACTGGCAGATGTGAGGATTTCATCACCTGCCAGGGTTGATGTGTAGGGCCATTCACTGCACCACTGGCATATGCCTATGCTGGATGGAGAGGCTGCTCTCCTCATGGTCTGTAGGAGGAAAAGACATCAAGCACTCCAGCAGCCAGTGGAATAAGGGGACAGTGATAACAGCCCTGCAGGTGAGGACTAGATTCTCACTGTCCCCATATTTGGTGGGGATGAGTTTGTATTATCCCCTTCCACACCCCAATCATAGTCTCCCCCAACCTTTTGTGTCCTTCACCATCCCTGTGTCTTGTCTTGCTTGTCCTGCTTGTTTACATTTCTTTACTCACCTACCCAACTTACCTGACCCAGAAATGCCAACATCCCTTACCTATTAAAAAATATATGAGCACCTATCCCACATAAAAAATATATCACCCCATACAAAGCTCTTCATTTTGCACATGTATCTTCTTGACACACTTGATTTGGTTCAATTGGCTATACAGCATGGCTGCATTGTTTTCACCCCTCTTTTTGGAGGTAACAGTCCAAATTCAGCTAATATTCTGTACATATTTTTATTTTACACTATTGATGAAATATATAGCTGTTGTTGTTTCCCACCTCCCTCCTGAACATTCCTATATTGCTTTCCTTTTGTTCTTCCCCCTGCCTTCCCCCATTTTACCACTTTCCTATCTACTCCATTTTAACACCTATAATCTGGTCAAAAAATAGAATCAGATACAACAGACATAAGTACCAAAAAAAAAAAAACAATGGAGCCCTTCACTGTTCGGTCTCTATGTTTGCAGGGAGTTTGGCATAGTGCACCAATGCCAAACAATGGTAAGCAGCTCTTCTGTGATGCGGTTACCTCCACACAATGCCACTTAAACACACCACACAAGGTCAAAATAAACTAACACACAGTGAAAGTAGAATAAAGTAAAATTTTACTGCATTATTAATACATACGTAAAAGTATTACATACACCTGTTTTCGAACCCTCTATCATCTGGGCTGAAAAATGAATCTGTTAGTACATTTACAGCTGCTACCACAGTGTAAGCCAAGCAGCAGGTGTGTTTCATACACTCACTACTAACTCTCATAATTTTAGCAATGAGCCTTGTGCTTGCACACTGTTTAACTACTCACAAACAGGAAAAGCAGTAGAAATGTGTATCTCCCATGTGCACTTTGCCAACCACTGGGCAAACCTGCTGCTTGGTGGTCTGCTATACAAAGTAAATAATAGCATGTATTAGTTCTGTTTACTGTTCATTTAGTCTTCATGCCATGAAACTACATGTGGAAACATAAAAAAGGCCCTATCTAAGGATATGTCACATATTTACAGTGCAGCTATGAGTTACCTCCCTCCATGCACTGTGGCCCTGGTCTCTCTGTACTTGTTCACAAATATATCAACTACACTACACAAATTAATAAGTAATGCTGTGTGATATACCACACACATCATCAGAATGACAATACACTTTCAGATTTTCAAATATGTTTAGTAATGTGGACACCTGTTAGCAAATAGTTTGTAAAGCTGTCTCTTAAAGTGTACCTGCACATTGGAACACATCCACCGCATAATACACACTGCACACTTATCAGTCTGGTAACATGCAAAACTTGAAATATCTTGACAGTTGAGCATGGCTACACATCCATTTCATGCTGGCCTCTCAACATCTTTTCTCCAACACCCACTGCTGATGTCATCCACTATAAGGTATCTTGCAGCCTTGTAAAAGTTAGACTTATGCCATGGCACTTGTGTAAAGTAATGATATCTCCAGTCTGTGTACTTAGAAAGGTAGGGGTACTGTTCTCACTGCAGTCAACTGGGCTTTGTGTGTGTATGTGTGTGTGTGTGTGTGTGTGTGTGTGTGTGTGTGTGTGTGTGTGTGTGTGTGTGTGTGTGCACTTGTGCACCTGCTTGACATTAGAGAAAACATTTTACACCAGCATGTGGGACACTGCCATTGCCATTTACTCCTCACCAGACACTGCTGATTGACACTCTCCAAGTCAGACCTGAGCTGTGGCACTTGCCTTAAACACAGAGTTCTCTAGTTGGTTTTGTTCTTACTGAAGTCAACTGGTGTGTGTGTGTGTGTGTGTGTGTGTGTGTGTGTGTGTGTGTGTGTGTGTGTGTGTGTGTGTGTGGGTTTGTGCACTTGCTTGACATTAGAGAGCATTTTATACCAGCTTATGGGACACTGCTATTACCATTTACTCCACACCAAACATAACTGATATATTCCCATCAGGGCAGGGTCAGGGACTGGCCTGTAGGTAAGACACAAGTCACCTTATCCTATACAATACAGAATAAAGTGACTGGGCTTTCAGTCTATCCACATTTGTAATGGCATAGTTTGTAGTGCCTGTGTTTTCATAGTGAGAAATCACAGACCTTTTTCTATATGGATATTAGTAATATCCCTGCTGTGCGCAAAAGCCATGTGTGAGTTGTTAATGCTAAATCCACAAATTTTACATCTGTTACATGTCATAACAGAGATCATCGATGGCATACATGATGAAAACATTATATTCCTGTGGAATTTGAGCAGACCAAGGCATTTGACATAAATCCACACTGAATTATTCACTCAGCACTGTCAGATGTGGCCAAATAAAGCTATATCACCAAGTGGTAGACTACCAGATCACATGCATGGCATCTAAATATGTTGAAATGTGTGAAGTGACATATATTTCTGGTTGAATGATCAGGTCCGTACATCAGGGCTGTATTCTAGAACCTTTCCTGTCCATTGTTTAAGACACAAATGTCAAGATTGCCATACACATCCTGTGTCCAAACAGCTGTCTGGAGGACCACAGATCATGAGCAATCATTGACTCCAGCTGTGATATTAGTATAATGCAGACAGTATCAACATACACCAAAGATTGCTGCCACAACCATGACAACACATGAGATGAAGCAAAAACATGGTGGGATTTGTTACATTAGGAAAACTAATGCACAAACCAAGGATAATTTAAACATCACACCCTATAAGCAGACCAATTGGTATGTGACTTGTATCCTGGGGTAGATGGTATGTGGAATGTACACCATCATGTGGCCACAGTGTTGAATACTCCTTTGTATGTAACACAACTACTGAGTATGTGCAGGGCATCCACATTAAAGGCCATAATACCTCCATAGATCACATCTTTATCAGACCAATAACTGAGTACAATGCACCCTTCTTCATGTACCTCACTACATATCTTTCAGTGATGTGTAATTGAACTGTAACATCTTTGCCACACTGAGCTGCCACGCATCTTATTGGCCATAGCTAGGTATTCTTTTTGTTGCATAAACATTACTGTATGATGGTGCGGAATACCCATCAAGGTGTTAGTCCAAATGCATGTGTGATACCTGTTCTGGTGATACACACAATACAAACATAGCTGTTTTACAACATTGATGGCATGGGTTAAATCCATAACAGTGCTGATTATTCCATATATGTCCTACTTACACCAGTCAGCTAGCTTGGAGTTATCATAATGTCACATACAGGTATAGCAATGTCCTTCCTAACACTTCTAGCAGATGGTACAGTGTCAGGATTGTGTGCTTGATTACCCTCATAGATTGCTGACATGTCATAATAGTTGTACAAGTGTGTTCATGCAGAACCCTCTGTGATCACTCAGAATCACATATGCTGTGTCAGAGACAAGGTATTATTGGTGGCATTATTTTGATATTGTCCATGATTGTGCATGCTTCTTTTACTGTTGTCCATGGGCCTGTAACTGTGTCCCACTTTTTGGAAACCCCTGCTGACATTACACTCATATTCAGGCATATCAGTTTGCACACTTTCACAATATGCACCCAGCCCCAATTGTATATTACATCCCTGATAAATGTTCTCTCCATAGTTCATGTCAAGATGCTTATCTCATAAAGACATATTTTCTCCACTGTTATGTCACCTTGTCTGACAGTTACATGATATACATTTTTTCTGTGAAGTCCATACTGTACCATGTTGATATATGATTAGTGTTTCTGCTACAACTGCCTTTGATTTACATGCCCTCATCTGCTATACATTATAATGTTTTACCTGTCCTCTTTCCCTGTGTTCATTCTTACAATTCATCTGTGTGTTCCTATGCAATACAAACACTTACCCTGACTGTTTATTTTAAATGGCTTTCCATGTACCCTTACAGATCATTTACCCAACTTTTGTACAGAAAGTCTTGAATGGATTTTCACACTACTCTTCACTGTATACACTGTCCTGTACTGTGTTCGAAACATATGCATTACTATATGTTAAACCTTGGTAATTTTTGGAGCATTTCCTGCAATCCCACTAACCTAGGTTGCTGTAAGAGAAACAGGTTTGCTATCCATGTTGCACTACATGGTTTCCTAGCCGCCAATACATTTACCTGCCATGAAACTGCACTTGTTTACATTTAAACATGGTGCAAGGCATGAATATGTAAATAGCACTGCTGCTCACCAGGCAACCATGTAAATTCCATGTAAGCTTCATGCAAAACCTACACAGAGTTTATTCAAGCCTGCCGAAGAAGTATATATGTGTGTGTTTGTGTTTCTGTATATGAAATGCCCTAGTTAGGGATGGCAGGTTGGTTAACTTGTTCAGGCTCAAACCTGTACCTTCATTGCAGGAAACAAGAGCCTGAATCCTCTACACCAACTACCAAACTGTCATCAGGGGTCCTTTTTCAAGGGCTGTTGAGTTGCAGTGCATTTTCAAAGAATGTTGAGTGCCAGTCCATTTTCAAAGAGTGTTGCCTTTCAGTGCATTTTCAAGGAATGTTGAATTTCAGTGCTTTTTTTCTAGGAATGTTTGATGTCACTGCATTTTCAATGAATGTTGTGTTTCAATGCAATTTCATGGAATGTTGAGTTTCAGTGCATTTTCAAAGAATCTTGAGTTTCAATGGAAGGGAAGTTTACTGTTGCTCATGCTAACTTTGTTTTCAGTGGGTATCTGTTTTGTTTAACAAATAGCCATCATCACTGTCTGTGCTATAAAATGTAAAAGCTGTGCTAATTGCACAACAGATAGCACATTTGCCTATGGTGCAGAAGGGTGTGGGTTCTACTCTCATACCACATAGATGATATACCAGTGCACTCTGGGGGATTGTAGTGCTGCATTCCTGAGTGTGTTCTTTATTGTTTGTGATGTGATGCCTAGTAACTATGAACCTGTTGTTTGTTTGACAGCCATTCCCTATTGCAGTTTTACCAGCTTAGCATTTTTTTATGCAACATGGGCAATTTTTTCATTAATAGAAGCAGGCACTGAATTTGCTCTTGAAACAATGAAATGTAAAGTTGCTTGCCAAAAGCAACTTCTTCATTAGTAATAGATCTATTAATGTGGAATTATTCAGCTGGCTGTAAAGACTGTGTATATTGAATGATATCAGTGGATTATAATGACAAATATTTGAGTTGCCTTTTGTGGTTGAATTTCTGAAATAGGTAGTTTTGTCATTATTGGTTCATATATTTTGTTTCATTACTTAATGGAAAATGTTCAAAACTGCAAATTGAAAATGCACTGTAACAAGTGGTACTGTATTATACAAGGAATATAAACTAATATAATCAGGAAGGCACATCAAAGAACACATGCATGTATACATGATCCTAAAAATCAGTGCAAGGGGTCTATGGTTTGAAAACAGCCTGGAGGTAAACTTAATCCACCACTGATCAGATGCATTTTCTTTGAATGTGGGTTTCAATGCTGTTTCAATGAATGACAGTTTCAAGGGCACACAAGCTTACTGCTCATGCTAAGTCTGTTTTTATTGTGACACTATTGTTTTATTTAGCAAATGACTATCAATGTGCTATAAAATTTGAAATAAAAGTTTTAAATATCTCTAATCATTGTATAAGTAAAGAAGAAAATAGTATGCACACTGACAGGTGTGGCAGTATTTATGGTAACTGGGGAGAAACAGCAAAGTAATTAGGGACACTGGAATGACTTGGGGAGACCCTGATACATTACCCTGTCTAGAGCTCCATTTGAAAATGATCCAGCTGTATGAGCAAGTGTGGGAAAATAAGTTCCATTTGTATGCACAGCACATCAACAAACACAAAACATAGCAGAGGAAGATTAAAGCACCTTTATACAAACTCTTTTATAAATAATGTCATTGTATATTAGCAATAGCCCACTCTTGAATGTGAGTGCCACAGGATTTACCCACAGCTGGCTTTATTTAATCATTCAGTCTTTGCCCTTGTGATCAAATCACATTAACCATGGGTAAATCTTGTGATACCCACACCATTAAAATCAAATGTTCTGGTGTTAATAATGGTTTGAGGTTTAAATGGCATTTCAATTTTGTTTTTCTCTGCAGAATTTTCTGGTGCTAGTAAATATGTAAAATAGCTCTAGCATTTTGGGTCCAGTTACACTAAAAAGCAATGAGAATTTATTTTGACTGTCAGTGTCACTAAGACAAAAATAAAGTTATAATCATTCATTATAAGCTGACCAATCATTCATAGAAGCATTAACAATAACATTCCTAATGTGTCCTGCCATTTTAGCCTTCCTTCAACTTTCAACCACCTGTATCATATTTTCTCTTTAGACAATTATAACCTGGGAAGTTTCTTTGTATAAATTATGTCTTTGAATTTTATTTATTTCTTTGCAATCTGTTTACCAGAGAAGTCTGACTGGACAGAAAGTGTCTATTTTCACCGGAGGCCCAGAGAGAAAACCTCACAATCACAATCTTTCAAAAATCAATCATAGAGTCTTTAAATCACAAAGCATCATGTCACACTACAAAACACAGGAGTGACAAAAAAAATGTTGTAATGAGAAAAACAGAACACATGTTTCATAGTACAGTGCAATGAATGCATGAGTTGAAAAAAATAATTGAGGAAAAACTCATTAATCATACTATTTGTTTCATAGATTAGTATGCGATAAATGAGACCTGAAATAATTCTAAGATATTGAAAAGAGATATTAGAGATTACATCATTACTGTCATTGCCTGGATAATGACCACTATGGTCAGATCTCATCTCACCTCTCTAGGGATGCCTGGTACAGGGAAACAAATTGACTCAAAACTGATAGTGGGAATTGTGATGTTCGGCAAGCACAGAGGAGACAAAGATACAAAAAAGCTGTGCCTGGGATATTGTGTATACTTCTGAAGACTTGATCTCAGAAAAAAAAAGAGTGAGAGAATGCAGATTTGTACGAAATAGAGGAGGTGGGAGGTATAGGATATAAAGGAGAAGACTTATCAAAAAAAAAAAAAAAAAAAAGCTTGTGTCTATTCTTCCACACACAAGGTAATGGTGTTAACCATCATTAGCTTTGGCTCGTCAAAACTATGTCATTAGTCCTCTCCATTTTGGTACCATACAAGCCACTCTATGCACCATGACAATGTGATTACCAGAATTTTCCTCACTCACTTGAAAAAAAGAGGGAGAGATGACTCTACAATCACACTTAAGCCCCTCAGAGAAGGTATTAAAATCCAGAACAGCATATTTTAGAAGAGGAAGCAAAAATATAGAAGATTGCATGGGCTTAATTTAAAGAGAGTACTTTTTTTTTTGCATGCAGGGTTACAGATGCAAAGACTGTCATTTCTCATGAGTCATGGAATCAGAAATGGTGATATAATTCACAAATGCTTGGGAAAGATAAAAATAAATTATTTTAGGACATAAGCAGAATGATATTGCATAATAACGAACTGCTACATCCCTGTTACATCAACTAAAGAGTCAAATTGATTGGTGAAGCAGACTTTTTCTACAGGTCAATACCATGCTTTTGTAAATGCCCCATATCTGCAGTTTGATGCTGTGTGTTATCTCTAGGGTAAAGTATGTTAACTAAAACACATTGGCCATCGGTGACTGAGAGAAACTGACATGATTCCAAAAAAAGCAAATGTAACTTCTACATTTCTTTTGCATACAGTAACAAATAGGTTACCTTAATAGTGGTATCTTAGTGTGACTAGTAATGAATGATACATTGGCCAGTGGATACAATATCTTGGGTATTAAATGTTTCAGTCTATCTGGTACTAGCTGAAACACACTCTTAAAGAGTAAAGATTACAATGTGAAGTAGATTTAATTAGTTTCCATTTAAAACTTGTTATAAGCTCCTCTCTCAAGTGGCATCTGTTAGCCCTTTTGTTTCTGTACAGTGCATATGGAAGGTTCTCAGCTGCTAACAACAAGGACACAACTTTGCTACTGTTACTGTTCTCTTAAAATCTGAATTGTATATTAAAGCTTGTCAATCATTTAAGGTGTTTACTTCCTCATGGACTTATGTATTTAAGTGGGTCAGTGGTTTGCATTGCTTTGTCACAGTTTTTCTTCATCCAATATTTCAAGTTATGGCTGGTGATGTTTTTTTGTCTAGAATTGGCATGTCCTTCTGCTGCCTATGTGGATTTAGTTTACATACCAAACTCGATCCACAGTTTATTTTATTTGCTACCTTTGTTTTCAATAAACCGGAATATTGGACTAGCAGTGGTCTTTGAAGAGCCTTCTGTTTTGGATAACATACTAAAGGGGGTGTTATACTCAATGACTGGTCTGACAAGGGCTGAATATAGTGGGATGATGACTTCCCTGGACCTAAATACCATGTCCTTACTTATATGTTGGGTGACATAGAATGATTTTCTTACTACCTTAAATAAATGTTGACCAAAAGCAAGTTTACTATCTACATGGGTCTCCAAATCCTTGTCTACTGTGTCTACTTTTAGGGGTGTTTTGCCAATGAGGTAGTCTTCCTGGATGACTGACATCCCAAAAGGTACTATTATGCATTTTATGGCATTGAGTTTTAAGCCATGGCTGGTTATCAGTCATTTATCTGTGTTAGACCATCCTGTAAGATGTTAGTATCTTGGGGGACTTCTATGATTGCTCCTAGCTTGGAGTCATAAGAGGCTTGGTAAACCTCAGGCCCATGACATTATCCTTGACTTCAAAAAAATAGATTCCAAAGAAGAGCGAGCCCAGCACAGAGCACAGAGCCCTGGCAGACTCCACTGGTGACCGGAATCTTTACAGAGGTGGCCTCTCTGATCCTAAGTTCCTGGGTCCTGTCTGTAAGCCAGTTGATTATCTAACAAGTTAAATAGGTTCATAGGTTCATAGGTTCATAGGTTGGTACAAGGCTATCGGCCCTAGGGCCTATATAAGCCTAGCCATAACAATTTCCTGGATATTTCTTCCCACAATATTTACTTCCCTAGCATCAAGGTTCCTTTTGAAGAGGGCCAAGGAGGCGCTCTGCTTGACAAGTATGGGCAGTCTATTTCAGAGTATGGGGAGTCTCTGGGTCAGGAACCTATCCATCCAGCATGTTTTGCTCATTGTGATGACAAGGTTTAGATCTCTGGAGTGTGTGGCTCTGAGAGACTGAGATTTCTTTAAGTGGAGCATGTCCAACAGCTCAGGGTTTTACATGGCCTTGTATATTAAGCAGAGATCACCACTGAGTAGATGATATGCCACAGAGTATAGCTGGAGTTTTTTTAGATGGTCAGCATATGGCATCTGCTTTAGGCCTGTGATTCTTTTAGTGAGGTATTTCTGCGGCCTTTCCAGCTGTTGCAGATGTCTTGTGAGGTACATACCAAACTGGGCGTTGTACTCTATAATGGGTCTAATGAGGGATGAGTACAGTGGGACAATGACTTCCTTTTTTCTGGATGAAAAGCTCTTAGCGATGAGGTGTGTCACATAGAAGGATTTCCTGACTGTTGTGGCGATGTGGTTATTGAAGGTGAGACCACTGTCCACCTGTGTCCCTAAGTCTCTCATCACACTTTCAGTGTTTAGTGTACTGCCACCAATGTGGTAATTCATGGGTACATGGTTTTTCCCAAAGGAGATAACTATACATTTCCTGGCATTAAGCTTGAGCCCATGGCTCTGGCACCAAGCATCTGTTTCTGTAAGGCCCTTTTGTAGAATATATACATCATTTGGGGATTCAATAATGGCTCCCAGTTTGCAGTCATCTGCAAACTTTGTTAGCCAGAGTCCCTTAGTGTTGGCCTGTACTTCAGAGAAGTAGATGCCAAACAAGAGTGGTCCCAGGACTGAAACCTGATGTACTCCACTTGTCACTTGTCTGGAGTTGGATTTGGAGTTGGCTACTTTTACAGTCTGCATTCTATCAGTAAGCCAGTTGGCAACCCATCGAGTGACGTAGGGATTTATGCCCAGCTTAGTAAGTTTATCTGTGATTCCAGAGTGGGGGATGGTGTCGAAGGCCTTGGCGAGGTCCATATAAGCTGTGTGGACCACCTTACCCTTTTCCACAGCTCTGGAGACTGATTCAAAGAAGTCAATCAGGTTCAGGAGACAAAAGCGGCCCTTCTCGAACCCAAACTGGGTGAGGTCCAGTGTTTGAAGGTTGCCAATGTCTTTGTTTATAAGTTCCATGGTAGTTCCCAGGATCAAAGGTGGATTCCCCCTTGTGGAGTGGGATAACTGTAGCTATGCACCACTCAGTGGGCATGAAGCCTGAGGTGAGGCTATGATTAAACATGGCACGTTAGGTGAGGTGCCAGTTAATTTTGTAGTTCATGTAGTAAACAGCCCGGGATGTCATCTGGTCCCATGGATACTGTATTCTTAGCTTTGGAGAGTACAGTTTCTACCTGTGTGACCGTGATTACTGGAATTTGGCAATCGTTTGGTATTGAGATGGGCCCTTTAGGGGGTGAGAGGGGGGTGAAGTTGACACTAAACCGATCTGCCAGGATATTGGCAATATCCTTGGGATCAGTATATTTAATGCCATTCTGTAGTAGCTCAGAGCATATCTGAGCATTGCCATTTATATTCTTGACATAACTACAGAATGCCTTGTGGTTGTCTTTGGACTCCTTGGCAATTTTATTTTCATAACTAGCTTTGGAAGATTTTATGAGGGATCTCAGCTTCTTACTGAGGCTGGTAAGGGAGTTTTTTGCATCCTGGGATTTTCCTCTTTTCTGCAACAGTTTCTTTCTTCTGTTGTATAGTTTGTTTATGGCAGGGGACAACCAGATTGGCTTCCTTTTTTGGAGGAGAGCGTCTTGGTTCTATTTGGAATGGCATGATTCCTGCATGACTGGATGTGCTCATACAGCAATCAAACTTTCAGCTCGCATCTGCATGGGTATCATGAAATTTGTCACATCATACTTGAGTAGCATGAAGTTGGCTTTGGAGAAGTTTTTTATGGAGGTTTCCTTTCTGGGGGGTGGGGGTGGGATGTGGATGTCAAGGGTGATTTGCTTATGGTCAGACCTGTCCAATGAGGGGGTGACCACTGATGTGGAGCATCTATCTGCCATGTTGGTAATGACCAGGTCTAGGATATTGGACCCCCTGGTGGGACAATGGATTAGTTGATCCAGGGCATTGGAATTTATGAATTCCAAGAACCGCTGGAAAAAGGTGTTGGTACCCAAGTAGTTTTCCGAGTTAATGGCAGGGAAGTTGAAATCACCCAGTATTAGGGTGTTTGGTCGTATCTTAATATTTTCCAGAATGTTTAGAAAGGTGTAGTGAGAATCTTGGGGCATGGTGGGGGATCTGTAGCAAGCTATAATTTGGATTGCAGTCTTACCTAATGTTAGTTGCACCTGGAGAATTTCAGATGCATTGCGTTAATAGGAGTTTATGCCTAATTCTGTGAGTTTGTTTACAGTGCCTGAGAGGGGTATTGTATCAAATGCCTTAGCTATCTCAAGGTAGGCAGTAAGTATCATTGTGCCCTCATACATTGCCTTTGTGCTAAAGAAGGCCTTATGGTTGTCCTTAGCCTGGAACTATAGCTGTGCTTCAAAATTTGCTTTGTTGCACTTAATTAGTCCTCTTAACTGTCTATTCCATTTGATGACAAAGTTTTTATCTTTTTTGGTGTTACATTTCCTAATTTTAGCTATAACTTTTTTTCTTCTGTTGTACAACATGTTTAATTTTGGATACCACCAGGCTGTTTTGTTTTTTTAGTTAGTTTTGGGCTTACCTCTGGTAGGCACAGCAGCTTCTATGCAGTCATTGACATGGTTGCACTTAGCTTCTGTCAATAATTCCACATATGTTGCTGTGCTATCTGAGTTTGGAGGGGCTTGAAATTTTGACAGGTTATCAACTTCATAACAGGTAGTTTCACTTGTAATAGTTTCTAACTGTTTGCTGGAGTTAAATAATTGATTCTTATTTTGAAAGAGACTGCTTTGTGATGGTCTGACTTTATCAGACAGAGCATGACACTTGGGAGGGGGATTCATTGTTCTCCCATATTTGTGAATAACAGGTCCAGTATGTTTGTACCTTTTCGACTGGAAACAGACTGCCTACCCTGCTTGGATTACTTTCGCATACTTAGTAATTCTGTACAATATTATAATTATATATATTTTATTACTTTTTGACTTAAGATGAGTTTAAGTTTGCTGCTTCTACTACCATTGTCTGATTTGATTAATATACAATGATTAACTAGTTATATATGGATTGAAAATCTTAGACAGACAGAAGTTTCTTACACTGTTTTATCTCTAGTAGATGCATGCACTAACGGGTCAAGGATGTTTGTGTTTACAAAGTCTAGTAATCTCAGCACCTGCAAATATGGGAATATGTAGAATTCTCAGTTTATAGAAGGATAATTAAAGTACCTCATGGGCATGGTATTTGGTTGAATGTTGAGTGTCTTCAGAGGTCTAAGTATGAGCTTCAGGTTTCATGGGACACAGAGCGTAGCCTATAGCTGTGGAAAGCACTGAAACTTTGCACTTCTGGGATACTCTCTGCAGCTTTAAACTATGCCACAGTAATTGCAGATACCTGTATTCTTCAAAGTGAGAAAAGCTTGGAGGGAGTAGAGCTTCTTGTTTAGCTCCTGGCATTGAGCAGTAACACCTTTAGACTTCCTTGTGTAGATTTTGCTATGTAAGATGGTTTGTCAATTTGGCATATCCTAAAAAGGGCTTTATGTGTGAGATACAGACAAAACCAGGTTCTGCAGTACAGAACTAGAAACAGTTGTTGGGTTTGATATACCTATAGTTGTATGCCTGTACACTGATAGGTACAACAATGTGGCAAGACTGCTGTACTGCAGAAGTAGTTCTGATCTCACAGGATCATCCAGTGCCAACTGTTAAGAAAGTAGATGCAAGAAAACCAGGTACAGAAAAAAAAAGAAAACATAAGTACCATTAATCATTGAGATAGCCACTCATAATGGTAATAGTGCCATGCACACTGAGACACACAAAGTCATAAAATACTAGGGTATGCAAGACAAAACTAGAGCAATATGAGACAAAGGCACCAAGATGAGAAATAATTTACATGCATACTTAAATAGGCCACCAATATATGTAACTCCATATAAAATCCAGAATAAGGAAATTCTGTGTGCATTGTGAGCGCTGAGAAAATTACTCATGGCAAATGTTGAAGATTACAGCAATGCTAATTTCTTGAACTCTAATTGTATCCTGACTCAGGAATGTGGTCCATTCCTGTGACAGTATAAGAAACTCAAAGCATTTGGAGAAATTGAAAGAGAAGCATATAATCCTCACAATATGGAAACATTCCTATCACAGGGTTAGGCCACTCTGCAAGTGGCCCCCTGTGTCAGAGAAAGCAGCAGTCCAAAAAATAAAACAAATAACAAAACTGATAGGCCAGCCAAGATGTATGCAGACAATAAAATGGACCACTGAGGATACGAGCGGGGTTATGTGTGGTTTCTATTTTGCAGCAAAAGCAGAATTTTCACAAAGAAGATATTTAGTAAGAGCAAAAAGGAAGATAGAAAAAAGAAAAATAACTGCACCAGAAAAACTGCTGAAAGAAAAAATGTAAGCTCTTTAATAAAATAAATCAGATCAAAACAATTATCTAGATAAAGAAGCATTAGATTGTCTAGAAAAATGCTTTTGAGAAACTGCTACCAAAAAAAAAAAAACAGAGACTATTGAGATGCTTAAAAAAAGAAGTGCTGGAACATACAACAAAAATCTGATATGGTATAATATTTGTGCAGAAAATTCTCCTATGATGGCTCCAAACTAGGGCCACGGCAGTTCCGAATACCTTTGAAGGTATACATAGACAAAGATAGACATAGTAAATCTGAAAAAAAGAAAGAATAATAACAAGAGTGGAATGTACTGAAAAGCAAAAGGTTTAGTGAGGCATAAAGGCAATAAACAGAAACTGAAGTGCTAGACCAACTAAGAAGTGAAAATTACTGGAAAGACTGCAGCACAGGCAATATCTCAGCATGATGACAATGAATCTCCAGGAAATGCAGCACAGGCAGGACAGTACACTTATAAAAAGGATATCTACAGAGTAAATTCTGGAAACTTCTACAGGTGACTTCTTCTTAACATTTTCTTCAGAGTCCCAAACAGGAGAGACTGCCACATAACCAATGAACTACTCAATCTGTGTCATTTGTAGTTGTAGCTAGTGTGGTAGAGTTTTGAAAACAAACACATTTGGCACAGCAAATCATATAGATGTGTGTGTGTGTGTGTGTGTGTGTGTGTGTGTGTGTGTGTGTGTGTGTGTGTGTGTGTGTGTGTGTGTGTGTGTGTGTGTGTGTGTGTGTGTGTATATATATATATATATGTATATATATATATATATATATATATATGTATATATATATATATATATATATATATATGTGCGTGTGTGTTCAAGTGTGTCATCATTAGAAGAATGTATGGTACGTATATGCACAAGACAGTCATCTTGAGAGCTAGAGGCTATTTAGTGCAGCAAGAAAAAAATGCTATATGAATACAATGTCATGTTTTACCACCACAATAATTGCATTGAGTTATGAAATATAGAGGGTAAGTACAGGGTGTGAAAAACAAAGGAATATTGCATTAGTGATGTAGCAAAAACTGGTTAAAAGGAGTAAGAAATGGATCACATATGACATGTCTTCTACATTTTTATGCTTGGTGTAATGAAATCACCATGCTTAAAAAGAAGTTATGTACTTACCATAACATTCCATGTTTGTAGTCCATCTCGCCTACATTCTTGCTGGATAGGTTCGGAGCCAATCCTCGGCTCTGATTCGACTGACACTAAAGCTCAACAGCTTTTACTGGCTCGAGGCTAACCCCTATCCCATGGTGCATCATGGCAATTCCCCAGATCTTGTTTGCAAGAAAGTAATTACATACATAATAGTAGCTATACTATCAATAACTATGTATATACAAACAGAATACTTTGCATTACTACCCATGCCATGTGGACGGACAACTGCAACAAGGTCAGACAGCATAATGGATAGTCCACCAGTTCCTCCAGGATACAGGAAGGGGGAAGGAGGGTGGGAGCAAGAATGTAGGTGAGATGGACTACAAACATGGAACGTTATGGTAAGTACATAACTTCTTTATGTTATGTAGTCCTATCTTGCCGTAATTCTTGCTGGATGGGACAGCGTCCCTAGCACCTTTTATTCCAGGTGGCTCAAGCAAAGAGACTCTTCAGCACAGTAGACCCAAAGGATGACCTGTCCCGGGAGGCGAAATCTAATTTGTAATGAGTGACAAAGGTATGAGGTCTTGCCCAAGTAGCTGCTACACAAATGGTATCAATTGGGAGTTTTGATCTAAAGACATATGAAGCTGATACTGCCCTGGTTGAATGGCCTTTTACTTTAGCAGGTACTTGTTTCCCGGCAATTTTGTAAGCAAATGAGATGCAGTCTGAAAGCTATTTAGACAAAGTGACCTTAGAGATGGGCAAGCCTTTGTTTTTGTCTGAGAAGGAAACAAACAATTGGTCTGATTTCTGAAAATTTTTAGTCCTGTGCAGGTAAAATCGGAGAATTCTGTGGACATCCAGATGGTGTAGTCTGTATTCTGATTTGTTACTGTAATTTTGGAAGAATACTGGTAATTCAATAGTTGTGTTTAGATTATGTTCTGAACATACCTTAGGGAGAAAGGAAGGATTAGTTCTGAGGGAGGCTCTGTCCTTGTGGAATATAATATAAGGAGGTTGAATGGTGAGGGCTTGCAATTCTGAAACTCTCCTAGCAGATGTTATAACAATTAAGAACAATGTCTTCCAAGACAACAATTTCAAGTCAGATGAAGAAGACGGTTCAAAAGGTGGAGAAATCAATGAGGTCAGAACTAAGTTCTAGTCCCAGGGCTCCGGGGGTTGCCTGATTAGAGGTCTGAGAAGGAGGACTCCTTTTAAAAAGGTTTTGCATAAAGAGTGGGACATAATTGGATTTCCCATTGTCCCCAAAATGATAATTAGAGATGGTAGCTCTAATGGTAGGAGCTGCAGCTCCTTCTTGAAAAATAGATGCAAGGAATGACAAGATAGACTCTATGGGAGCTGAGTAGCGATCTAAGCCTTGGTTAGCTGCCCAAATGGAAAATCTTTTCCATTTACTGGAATATAATTTCCTGGTAGAAGGTTTGTGTGAAGAAACCAGGATGTGTTTAACTGTAGGTGAAAGGGAAAAACACCTGGCTATTCTTGGAACTGGCGCAGCTATGCTGTCAATTTCAGGGTTTGGATGGTTGGATGGAACTGTCCTGATTAAAGAATCAGGAGGTCTGGAGATGGTTCCAGAATCCAAGGTTCCTCCAAGAGATAGGGCCACAGGAAGGGGAACCAGACTTGGTAGGGCCAGTAAGGAGCAATGAGGATCAGGGTACTCTTCAACAGCTTTGCTTTCCGAATTACTTTTGGTATGAGAGAAAAGGGTGGAAAAGCATAAAGGAGTCCAATTGTGGACCAGATTATCCCTGGGTGACATCTCCTTATGGGGAATGAGGGCAAAGTAGTTACTGTATTTGGTGTTTATGTACATGGCGAATAGGTTGCAGCAAGGTTGGACCCATTTGCAGAAAATCTCTTTGCAACTTCTGTATTCAAGGACCACTCGTGAGGCATCAGAATTGCTCGACTCAGTTTGTCTGCTATCACATTGGACTTCCCCAGAATGTGCATTGCTACCAGAAAGCGTTGAGTGTCCATCATCCATTTCCATACTCTTAATGCCTCTTGACAAAGTGGGTAAGATTTGGTACCCCCTTGCTTATGTACCACACTACAGACATGTTGTCTGATTGAATTGCAATTGTCCTGGTGGGAAGAGAACTGTGAAGTGCTTGCAATGCATATAGCACCACTCTCATCTCCAGAACATTTATGTGCAAGTGGTGCTCCTGATCCTGCCAGATACTTTGGACTGTCATTCCCAGATAATGCCCCCCCACCCTATCTGGGAAGCGTCTGTGGTCAAGACTGCATTTTGTTGAACGGGTAGCAAGTGGATGACCTAGATGAAGCTGATCCATATGTAACCACCATGTTAGATCCTTCTTGCAGGAGTTTGTGATGAGACAAGGGTAGATCCTGCATTGACCACTGAGCAAATAGTAGCCACTGAAGTACTCTCATGTGTAGACAGGCTAGGGGAACTAAGAGAATAGTGGAAGCCATAGTCACTAGAAGCTGAAGAACTATCCTGGTCTGCACTTTGTCTTTTTTCAGCAAGAATCTGACTTGGTTGTGCAACGATTCTATTCTTTCTGGTGTCAGTTTTGCTGTCATGATGGTTGAGCCTATGTCTGAGCCTAAGAAGACAATGTGCTGCGATGGAATTAAGATGGATTTTTTTAGATTTACTGTAATCCCTAATCTGGCGCACAAGGATAGAGTCTCGTCCCTAGCTTAGATTAGTTGGTGCTTGTTGGTAGCAGTGAGGAGCCAGTCATCTAAGTACAGAAACATCTGGAATCCTTGACATCTCAGGTGAGCCGTTAGCACTGCCAGGCATCTGGTGAACACTCTGGGGGCTGTAGCGAGGCCAAAGGGCAGTGTTCGAAATTGAAAATGACTGGCTCCCAGCCAAAAGCGTAGATGTTTTCTGGAGTGCCTGTCCATTTTGATATGGCAGTACGCGTCCTGAAGATCTATGGTGCACATCCAATTGTCTTTTCTTATAAAGGGAAAAATTGACTGCAGAGTGATCATACGGAACTTCGATTTCTTTACAGACTTGTTTAGTTTGCTGAGATCTAGAACTGATCCCCAGTCCCCAGTCTTTTTTTGGAACTAAAAAGAATCGTGAGTAAGTTCTGGATCCTATTTGCTCTGTGGGGACTCCTTGCATGACTCTTTTTTTGAAGCAAGGAGATGACCTCTGATGTTGCATGGCCTAATTGAATGGGTGGCACATCTGGTAAAGACTGATTTACAGGGGGATTGGAAACAAAGGAAATTATATTTTGTACCCAATGATCTTGGGAAATTTGTAGCCAAGCGCTTGGGTACAGTGAGAGACGACCCTCGACTGCCTCCAGAAATGGACAGATAGGGAACCCCTCAGGGGCGATGTAAGGGACGATCACAGAAAGCATCTCTATCTCCCCTGGTGTTGCGGACCGCCTCTGCCACAAGCGCAGTGTCTTCCATTATATCCTCCCCCTCTGCATCTAGGGGAGGGTTGACCTTGTGACTGAGGGAAACCTTTTTGGGATTTACAGAACCACATTTCCCCTCCTGTTTGACCCTTGGGATAGGGTCTAGAAGGAAAGGAGAAATGGACTCCAACAGCAGATAAGGTTTTCCCTTTCTGCTCGCACCTGGTCAAAGTCTCTTTTACCTGAGGTCCAAAATGAGTTGAACCTTCAAAGGGGACGTTGGTAAAAGAAGACTTAAAGGATTCCGTAAAGTTAAAATTTATGAACCAAGCTCAAAAACCAAAAAGCAGCAAGCATATCAAAATGTTGGTTGCCTCTTCAATCACCGACCAGCATATGTTTAAAATAATTTTATTTGAAGAGGCAACCAACATTTTGATATGCTTGCTGCTTTTTGGTTTTTGAGCTTTATTCTGTAAAGTTGCATAGACGCACTCAGGAATGTCTCCTAAGAGAAATTCCTACTGCGGCTGCCCTGCTCACTCTGTCAGCTGAATAGGAAATCAGCCTCATGGAGGAGTTAGCAATAGATGTAATGGTGGAGAGCTGCGCGAATACATTGTCCGTGGATCCCAAAGCTACTGAATCCTGAAGAGTATCTCCCAACTCTTTCAGGAGATCCCTCTGAAATCTAGTAAAATGGGACAGGTAATTTAGCGATCATAAGGTAAATGCCACTGAAGAAAAGGTATGCTTTCCATACCTATCCATCGTCCTAGCCTCTTTATTAGGAGGATGGATATTTGAGACTGTCTGTGACAACTCCTTTTTCGTGGCCACTGCTACCACCATAGCATCCACAGGAACTCCCTTAGAAAGAAAAGATTTATCTTCTGGAGCAGTCATAAATGAGTTTGGCCTCCTTGGGACAGACTCCACTGTATCCGCGGAGGTCCAAGCTTTCTGGGATATGACCCCCAAAAGTTGGTCATATGGCGGTGTCACCTAGGAGTTGGAAGGTTGGGAACCAAAAGCCTCAAGGTACACTGATTTGTCCCCAGTAGGGTTAGAGGTCTTCCAATCACCCCTCAGTCTAAGGATTTCAAGGATGTCTGCAAAAGAGACATCCTCAGAGGTGGATCTTGGGGACCCTTCTGACTCATCCAAATCAGTATCTGATGTGACAGACTCAGGTGAGTCAGTGTGCTTCCTCTTACAAAGTCTCTTGTGAGGGACATCTGCAGTGGGATAATCTGGGGAGGTCTCAGAAGAGGGGACACCTCCAATGGGGGCTCCTTGTGTCTCTGGTTCCCTATGCTTAAACGCAGGTGGGGGAGAAGAGGTTGCTATTGGCTGCTGGAGGGACATTGGGTCCAAAGGCAGGGCCTTGGCACTGGACAAAGCTTTCTCTATTGCTTTGAAGGCTTTACCACCCCACTCCAAAGAAGACCTATGCTCCGAGGAAATGGAAGGTCAACTCCAAGCAGGAGGGACAGGTTCTGAAGCAAATGTGGGAGCCGAGCTTATTCGAGCCGACACATCGAGAGGGAGGGTTGGTTCCGAAGAACAAAAACGGGGTGACTATTCCTCTTAGAGTCGACCCGAGAGCATCGGCTCCCAGACCCCTTGGCTCCAGACTGAGCTTATGAGGATAGAGTTATCGGTTCCGAGGAAGCAGGAAGAATTCTCAGAAACAAAGGATGCAACAGTGAAGGACCTGGCACATTTGACTCTGAGAGTGAAGCAGTCGGAGGAGGAGCAGTAGCCTGAAGATGTGACGGCTCTGAAGCCTTCGGGTCACAGAGCAGCCTATTCACCACCCGCTCGATATCCTCATCAGAAAGTCTCCTGGAGGAATGGGAGGATATAGAAGGAGATCTCCTCCTTTCCAAAATAGGAGATCTCAAGGTTGATGAAATCGGATCCAAAACAGGTGACTGTCTCGATATAGAAGGCTTTCTCGGCATCGAAGAAACAAACGGCATTGAGACAGAAGAAGCAGAATCGGAGCCAGAACTCTTCAGCTCCATTGCTTTAGACTTCTTTGATGGTTCTGAAGCCAGAACCAATGGAGATTTTCTTTTCAGAGTTTTGGGAACTGTCTGACCAAGTTCCAGCTGTTCCTGGAAGGAATTAGTCATAAGGCCCTTGTCTATTAGTTTTCTTTTTCTTTCATTAAGAACCCTAGTACTGAAGGCATGACACAAAGTACAGGGTTCTTGTAAATGAGCCTCTCCAAGACAGTACACACAGCTGATGTTACTGTCAGTCAATGGTACTTTTTGAGAACACTTGTCGCATTTTTTAAAACCAGAAGGGCGGTGTTCTTTATGTTCTCTATCTTTATCTTTGAACATATTTCTGGTACTAGAGATAACCAATATAACAACAACAAGGCAAAGTAGAACTATCAAGAGAAGGAAAAAAAAAATATATATATATATATATATATATATATATATATATATATATATATATATATATATAAATATATATATATTTTTTTTTTTTTTTATAAAAGGGAAGAAGGACTAGCACTCAGAGAGGAAAAGCCCTCTAATCTAAACAGGCAACTATGGCCCTCTAACTAAAACAGGCTGTATACTCCTTAAGAAAAGGGGAAAGGAGAGAAAGCACTCTCAACAATCACAAAGGTAAAAGGAAAAACTCTTTAGATAGAGTAAGAGAAGAAAATATAGACAAAAATGTCAAATATTATCGAAAACTTTTCTATTTAGCCAATGAGCCAGTAAGGAGACAATCTCAAAGCCTTCACGGCAAATGAGATCTGGGGAATTGCCGTGATGCACCATGGGATAGGGGTTAGCCTCGAGCCAGGAAAACCTCTCAAGCTTCAGTATCAGCCGAGTCGGAGTCGAGGATCAGCTCTAAACCCATCCAGCAAGAATTATGGCGAGATAGGACTACATAACATTAAATAGTTTTAAACTGTATTTTTGAATGGATTAAAGTTTTCCATTAACATCTTATATTCAGACTTATTTTTTTTTTTTTTGAGGAGGGGGTTACCACACTGGTTAACATTACTGACTCACTACCTGACAGTGCTTGGTTCACCAGTTCATTTTTCAGATAAGGTTCTTTCTTTGTGGTGTCTGCATGTCTTCCTTATATGTGTAATGCTATTCTTGTAATCTGATTACCTCTCACATCAAAAAATGTCTATAATGAATAGGACCATAGGAGTCCATTGATAATGTGCATGCTCATGCATTCTTTAACAGGCTGATGCCTGCCTTGTATCCACTAAGTATTATGAGAGGTTCTGGTACTCTTATGATCCTGAGTTAGATTAATGAGGATAATAAGACGATGAATTGATACATTTATTGTGTATATGATAATCTGCCTGCACAGTGACCATCAAGTATTCTTACAAACCAGGTTCAGGAAAAAAAGTTTTAGAGGACGGCCCAAATGAAAAGACTAGTGCATCCTAAAAACAGTATTTTTTTCTGATGGAAAGGGTAGTGCAGTGCAACTTTAGGCAGATGCAAGGCACACAATAGCACTAGATGCTTGTTTTACTGACTTTTTTAATGAGACACAAACATCATTGCCTGTTTTGTTTCTGTACAGATAAAACCTGCAAAATGTTTCTAGTTGTCATCATCATATCACACCTGAGACAAAACCTCATTCAAAATGGCTCCCTCTTATTATTGTAACCAAGCTGGTTATACATTATGTATCCAGATTTTTTGCTGTTTTTCACTGATTTTAGATCTACTTTTTCTTTTTATTCTATTAGTTATCTATGCAATTAATAGCTCATGCTTTACCCACATCCATAGCCAGCCTACTAGTATTTGTTTTTGAGACTGGAGCAACTGCCTTATTCTTACTGACAATTCTCTTTTTCTAACACTAGGTCCCCCTGAGAGACACCCACCTATTTATCGAAAGCGGAAGCTATCTCTCCATACCATCCACTGTCAATAATCAGCACTAGAACAATACTACATTACCACATAACCAAAATCTTTTTTCTACATATGCTGAGGTAGGAAAGAAGTCCTTGCCTAAGCTTTCTTGGCCTCCTAGACATTCATGTGGCTCACTTCAGACATGTAGCACACATACTGAAAGCACACCCATACCTGCACCTGCAACTTATGTTATTAGGAGTCACCTGTGCTATGGGCCTGTAAATGTAAGGCCCCAAAAACCTGCACTACATCCAAGAAATGTCTAAGTCATTGGTGACTCCATTGTTAGACATATGCACACATTTACCAGGTTGGCTATGGATAGGCTGACAGATAGTTGCCTCTCTGGTATAAGGATTATGGATGTCCCTAGGGCCCTTAGGTCTCTGCAGCACCACAGATACATTTACAACCTTGTAGTTTCACATGTGGGATGAACAATATTAGGCATTCCACTCTGTAGGAGATGCAGAGAGGGTCTATATTAGAACACTGAACATTTAAAATGTCGAGTGTTCTAATATCGACCCATATATCGAAGAAGCAGAAAACCAAATTCTTTCCTAGGGAAAGAATTCGGTTGTCCGTTTCTGTTGCTTTGGTATTTTCAGTGCTCTGTTGGAAAATTACAGGTCGGGTTCAGGTAAGTGTGTGATTGAGTGCGGGTTAGGTATGTGTGTGATTGTGTGGAACTGAGGGTTAGGGCGGGTTAGGTGAGTTAGGCTTAGGGCACGGGTTAGGTATGTGTGCGATTGTGTGGACATGAGGGTTAGGGCAGGTTAGGTGAGTTAGGGTTAGGGTGCGGGTGAGGTGAGTGTGCGATAGTGATGGACCTTAGTCTTAGAGTTTGGGTTAAGGTAAGTGGATAGTTAGTGGTGTGTGTATAGTTTAGTTTAGGGTTAGGTGTAAGATTTTAGGTGTATGTGTTTGGATTGCTGTTTGTTTGGTGTGTTTGTGTTGTGTGTATGTGTTTTGGAACAGCAAATTTTTTCCCTAGGAAAAAATTTGCTGTTCTGAATGTTCAATGTTTGATATTTTCGATTGGTAGGGTTCGATATTAGAACACTCGACATTTTGAATGTTCGGTGTTCTAATATAGACCCTGCAGAGAGATAGTCTTAAGCTCTCCACTCATGTCCTCAAAGAAGGAAATGCCCTGGCATTTAACAGCATTCTACTATCACCAAGAATGATGGCTAAATTCAAGGATAAAATAATTTGATTCACTAATTAGCTAGTAAACTAGTGTCATTTAGGAGGATGAGTGTGCATCTGCAATGGATAGAATAGTTAGTAGAGCCACCTGTTTTGCCAGGGAAGGCCTGCATTTTTCACCCCTTGTTTTTTGTATGCTAACTAAAGTTTTTACTGCTCCCATAGTGTCTTTTAGATAGAGCTCACGTATTAGACATTCCATCATAGCAAGCTCTAATCTGAATAATATCAAGGTAGCACTGCAGAATGCCAGAAGCTTAAACAACAAAATCTCTCAACTTGAGGCCATCCATAATCTCAAACACAACAGTATTTATATAATTACAGAAACCTGGTTCCACTGCAGCAATAGCACTTCCTGTATGCCAGGGTACAATGCCTATCATGCATTCAGATCCACCAGCAACTGTGGAAAAGTATCTGTATTTATTTGTAACCTTGTTGTCTCTAATCAGATTTAACATGATACAAAGCTGGAGCTGAATGAAGTCCTAGCGACACTCTGTAAAATTAATTGTCTCCTCACAGCCAATTGCAGATCCCATGTATGACCCCTTCAGAGCATGCAGCATACCATAACTAGATAAAAAAGTTAATTGTCAACCAAATATTTTACTAAAGGATGACTTCATCTATCCACACATAAACTGGCAAACATTTGCTACCAAGGACGAACGTTCACAGATTCTGGACTTTGTAAATGCCAATACAATTGATCAAATTGTCCCCCATACATCAGCAGTGCTAATCTTCTTGAATGTGTCCTCATAAACTTTTATTCCAGTTTCACTACCCTTCTCATAACCTTCTCTCTCATCAAATCTGACCATTTTACAGCAGTCTTCTCTATGGAAACATGTTTGTGAATCCAATATCTACTCTAAATTCAGGGATTACTCCAAAACCAATTATTCACTATGTTCTGATCTTACTGATAATCACAAGTGATATGGCTCCCCAGCAAATATTGTGACAGAGGCTGTTGCCTACTGCTCTGAGTTTTACCCCCTCTTGGATAAATTCATTGTGATATCCATACCACTCGAATGTAAGCAGAATGCCAAGTTTAGAACGAAACCCAATTGTGGAATTATTACATCAATAAACTTTATATAATAAAAAAAAAAGCCCATGGCAATCACTAAAAAATGTCCACTTCATCATTATAAAAGAAGTATAAACTTGTAAGTAAGTGTGTCAAACTTGCCATTAGGAAATGTAAGGCCAGCCATGATTGGAGCTAATTAAAAACACAACCACAAGGCATTCTTCAACTATATTAGGAAGAGTAACCCACAGTTCCGCACTAAACTTATACCACCTCCTTCTCTGACTCCAAGGACATTACTAATATTCTTACAGACAGATTATCTTCCAACTTCATTCTGCCTACCCACTCATATCACTTCCATTCCCTCCCACTCTCCCCATCCTGAGAACAATTTGGAATAAGTCCGTTTGGCTCTTTGCAAAATTAAAAACAATATCCCTGGAGAAACATCAAGTCTCAGTAATTAGAGCTGCCCTTTCAACTCTTCAACCTGAGTGTCTCCTCTGGTTCTATTTCCATGGTATGGAGAATGGCTGTTTTGGTGCCTGTACATAAAGATGATCCCTCTACTGACCTTGGGAGTTACAAACCTATTAGTCTCACTAGTATTATTTGCAAGGCTATGGAAAATATTTTAGAGAAACTAATCAAGAATGATATATATATATATATATATATATAAATATATATATATATATATATATATATATATATATATATATATATATATATATATATATATATATATAAACTTATATCCCCGGATATACACCAATTCAGCTTTGTTAGGAGTAAATCATGCCTGCTCAACCTACTTGAGCTCTTTAAAAGGGTTACTAAGGGTATGGATAAGGAGCATACAGTCCAGACTTCTTATCCCAACCTTGACAAGGCCTTTGATACTAGTTCCCCATGCTAGGATTATTAACAAACTTTCCCAACTCAGTATTAGCCCATAAATGGTTTGCTGCATTGGAATCCATACTGTTAAGGTCACTAGGTTTTGCTTTAAACAAAAAAATGTCAGTATAGTGTCCCACATGGTTCACTGGAGCAAAAGGGCTCTCTGGGTATCCTCCTCTTTGTTATATATTTCTATGACATAAAAGCAGATATCAAGAGACTATGGCTATCCGTGTTTGCTGATGATTGTAAATTTGGGGTGGTTATCAAATCCCATTATGATACTAAAATTGTCCACTGAGGGCTAAACCAAACAAATGATTGCTGTGTTAATCATGGACTTACCCTCAACACCAAGAATTAGAGTATAGTTTCCTTTGCTAAATCTAGCATTACTGCTGCTCACCATATAGATAACATTCAACTCATATGTGACCCAGTCATCAGGGACTTGGGCATATTGATAACAGACTCTCTTTTGACCACTACAATCTATGTAGTGGTTAGAATATCATTTGGCCATGCACAACTTATCCTACACAGTATCTCATCAAAGTCCAAATAAGCCATAATTTAAAAGTATTCATCCCTTAGTAGACTCATCATTGAATACAATGTATCCTTTGGTATGCACCTTGATAACCATTCAAACTAGTTTGAGACCTCAACATTTCTTTGCCAAAAAGATCTTTGCTCTCAGCACCTTAGTTACTCTGTAAAAGTCCTGCCCTTCTACTTATTGTCATACAGACTCCTAAGGGGGGTGATCTCTGCATAGCCCTTCATAATATGAATGACCCAGGACTCTGTGAACTTTTTCACCTAAATACAACCAGTGATAAAGGAAAACACCCACTTTAGAGACTTAAACCTGTACTACAACATCAACACCACCAGATGCCATGACTAATACCTAACCCAATGTATATCCCATTTCAGAAAATGGCTGCCTCTTCCCCTCATGTAGATTACTTCCCCACAATCTTAAAACCAGTCTGGATGACTGAGTGGATGCTCCCGAAAAATTTCAAAGGAGGTATGTGGAGGAAGTCCACTTAATGAGGGTAGTGTTAGTCACCCACAGTATCAGGTGATGTGGCTGAGCTTTTTGGTGGTCTCTTTTGGTGTTAATTTTATTTAAAAAAGTATACACCTACGAACATATTTATGAGGCATAACAGCATGGTCTTCATTTGAACACCTATTCCCATATGCCAACATCCATATTAACACCTTTTGAGTAAATCCAGTGAAGGTGCTATCAGATCATACTTCAAACCATATAGGCCAAGTTGAGAGTTTTTTTATTAGAGTGGTTTAATTCCAGGAGATTCCATAAGGTCTGTTTGAACAAATATTAAGAAAAACATGGCCAGCCTACTGGCACAAAAATAGTTTGTTCATCTGCATCATCAGCTCTAGTTTTGGAAGAGTTAGTGTGGAGAGATAGCAAAAGTAGCCAATGGCCCTCCTTCTGTGGTGGGGGTAGAATTTATGGATTAGCAACATTCCCTGCTGGAGACCAAGGACCTAGCTATACCACCCTTAGCTGCTTTTGGTTATATCCAGTGTTTTTGTTATTAGTAGTAACTACTTTTTAACATACTACGGTAGAATGCTACACATTTAAGAAAAAACAATAGACTGCAATTCTATATACAGATCTGTTTGCATCTGTTTATTATTCGAGTACATCATATGAAATCAAGGTCCCTTTTATATCAGAGAAATTTTTCATACGGCTCGTTAATGTCATGACTAGAAAGACAGATCTTTGACATAGAGGGATGATGCCTCAACTTTGGCCATGGTGACGTAATTTCGATTAGTGGTCCATACACTAGAGGAGCTGGTGGGTGGGGCAGAGAGACACAGTGGTGTTGAAGCAATGCCTGCTCACCTCTCAAAGAGGAGAGGGGTTAGGTATGCATGCCAGAGGTACATATGCTATTCTACAATCCTTGATTCAGACTGTCAGGAACAAAGAGGATCTTGTTGTAATGACGCCCCTTGATTCTTAAATATTAATGGAAGTTGACGAAAGCTAGTGCAACAGCCAATTCCATTCCTTCCCTTGGGTGGATAAGGGGAGGGAATATATGGTCATAAGGAAAAACTCTTCTGTTACCTAGATGGTGACCAAACGTCTACAAAGAGCAATGAACAGTTGATAGTGGCCATGGCAATAGTTTGATCATCAGCAGTTATGAAGGAGAAAAATGCCCCCCTACTCTCAAAAAAATATCATTAACAGAATACTGTATGAATTTAGTTTAAAGTAGGAATTATCAGTATAGAAAATAATTATTATTATAGACAAAAAAGCATATGATATATAACTAATCATTAATTGTAAATAGTGTTTTCATACTGGAGCTTTTCTCCCTCCTCCTCCACTGAAAAAGGGTCAAACAGACTAACATGGAATACAAATACCAATAAATAATAAAAAAACAGATACAGCAGTATGCACAATACTGATTTGAGGATAGTTCAGCTGAAAATTCTGAATACAAAAAGATCCAAAATAAGCCAAGCAAGTGTTTGGCTACATTGAATATTCTTTATGTCTAACATAAAGGTCACTCTTTTTGCATTAAATTGCTCAGTGATGTAGTGATCATGCATGGGAACACATGCTAGAGGCCCAGAATTTGAGGTCTGCAGTTTTCAGTTTTGGGGCAGCACAGTACCTCAGTGGAAAGATCTCTGCCTGAGAGCTCCATGGTTCTGTTCAGAGTCTGTAATTAGTGGATTTTGTATGTTCTGGCCATGTATGCATAGATTTTTCTCCAGGTGCGCTAATTTCCTCTCACCTTCTAACAGAATGATGGTTGCTTAGACAAACTTACCTATATACACATACGCGCATACATACATTTCTTTCTTTCTTGACATATATAGATTGGTTTTGTAACCTACATCATGACTAATAAGTATTTACAGCCCAGCCTGCTTACCTGGTCATCAAATGTTAAATAAATGCATAACATCAGCTATATTACTATGAACCTATCCTAAAAGGAGTTAAAGAAACAAACATATTCAAATGAGAAACATTTTTGCCTTGTAAGGCAGACTTGAAATACTTTATGAAAACAGAAATTGAGCATTCACCCAGAATGATTTGCACTTCCAGTGATATGGTAAATATCTGTAATCACTCATATACAATAAAGTAAATAGATTTAGATTACAGCTAAAAGAAGAAAAGGCTCACATTGCAAAAAGTAAAAATTTTATATATGTGTGTGTCAAGGCATTTCAATGGTCTGAAAGATCTTATTGCTAAATGTAAAAGTAAGAAGCATTCCTTTCCCATCTGTCCCTAGGGCTGTGTAAAACTTCTGAATTGCTAGTCCTCCTTTAATGCCTAAATGGCTCTTATGGTAATGAAGCTAACAATAAAGACTGCCCTTCCTCCATTTTAAACTTGCATTCTTATCATATCGGTAACATAGTGGACACTGCAGAGAATGATAAGAAATCTCTTTACATCTTTAAGCTTCTGCTGCCCTCCAGAGCACTTTATCAAAAGATACATAACATGCTGTTCTGCAAATGTATACCTAGGAAAAGTTATTCAACCACTGAATTTCTCCTTTTCCTATGAATCCTGATATTTGACATTCAGTATGAGGAAGCCTGCAAGGTACAATCAAGAAAGCACCTGCTTAGGTGAAAATCTGCTTACAAACAAAACCCACTTATCACCACAGGGTTTCAGGGATGTACATAGCATTAAAATAATTGCAGTGCTGCTGTAAGCCTATATTACACACCTGCAAAATTCATACTAATCTCCCCAAGATTAAATTGCATGGAAGATTAAGCCAAAGCATGCTCTGAAATAGGGGCTGTGTGTTGTTACTTTATAGTCTGTTTTACAGCATGTCCTCACTGTTGAAAATACAAATTAGTAGGAGTCAGCCAAGTATTTCACAAGTACTACCTTTGTTAGTATTATTCTGAGGCCAGTATTCCTAGTAAATGTTGCTGCAGCTCAGCTTGGCCTGTATTGATGAGCTGTATTCAACTGCAGTACCATTTACTGATTCATATTTATCCACATTCCCAAAATTCCAACATCTCTTTACCTGGTAATTTATTTAACAATGAATTGCTCCATTGTGCAGTTAAAATAACTACAGGGTGAAGCACCAAACACCCGCACTACTAAAAGAGCCACACACAGTATCCCATTACTGAAGGACACACACACACACACACACACACACACACACACACACACACACACACACACACACACACACACACACACACACACACACACACACACACACACACATACACACACACACACAAAAAACACACACTCAGGATAGCCATAAACACTAACAGACTGGCTCACACAATGTTCCAGTGCTATCACATATTCAGTGACACATGGATATATACATGTACGGGTCCACTTCTAAATCTTGAAAGCTCATAATCTCGAAATTCAAAATAATGAGTCCAAAATCTTGAAAGCTCAAAATACTGAAAACTCAAAATACTGAATTTCATAATATCAAAAAAACGCGTTTATATCACGTTATCGAAAGATGAAAATAGCGAACGCTATTTCATCGGCCCCAAAATATCTAAGCATAAAAATATCAAACATTCAGAACAGCAATTTTTTTCCGATGGAAAAAATTCGCTTCTCCGAAACACATACACACAACACAAGCACATCAAACAAACAGCAACCACACACATACACTTAAATTCCTGCATCAAATGCTACAGTAAACTAAACATACATCACTATCTACCCACTTACCTTAACCCAAACCCTAACCCTAAGTTCCATCACTATCGCACACTCACCTAACCCGTACTCTAACCCTAACTTACTTAAACCGCCCCAGTCCTAAAGTCTGTCACTATCTCACACACGCCTAACCCGCGCCCTAACCCTAACTCACTTAACCCGCCCCTAACCCTAACATACAATTGCACACTTACCTGAACCCAATCCGTAACTTTCCACCACAGCACTAAGAACAGTGAATCCACAGAAATGGCCAACCAAATTCTTTCCTGAGGAAAGAATTCGCTGTTCTGCAGCTTTGCTATTCTTAGCGTTCGCTGAATAGTGTTCGATATCAGAACATTCAAAGTTTTAATACTTCGATGTTCTGATATAGACCCGAAAAAACAGTACACCAACACATACAATATTCCAGCACAACTACATAACAAAACATATTACTCATCTCCAACTATAAGTAGGGGGGCAAGCCCCCCTGCACTACACATGTGGGGGCCTGCACCCCCTACACCCCCCTGCTACTTAAATGTATTAACTCCGAGACTATACATGCTTCATGACTGACTGTTGTAACCTTAGTCGTGTTCCCTTTTAATTTGCTATACTACAACATAACTCATCTTAGTGTAGTAAAGTGCGATCTCAGAGTTGATATATTTAAGTAGCAGGGGGTGTAGGGGGGGTGCAGGGGCACTTGCCCCCCCCCTGCTAATAGTTGGAGTAAACTAATATGCTTTGTCTTCTATTTGTTTTTCTATGTACTTCTGGTGAAGTATAGTAAGTGCTGGCATCCTGTATTTTTTTTTTTTTGATATTATGAAATTCAGTATTTTGAGTTTTCAGTATTTTGAGCTTTCAAGATTTTAGAGTCAGTATTTTGAATTTCGAGATTATGAGCTTTCAAGATTTAGAAGTGGACCCACGTGTACACACTCCTGCACTACCTTTTGCTAATAGCACAACTTAACAGTTTCGGCTATCTGTGCAGGGTGTACTTCACCCTGCACAGATTCCTACCACTGAAAAACAAAGGTGTGTGCCACAAGCATGCCGAGTACACTTAATGCTGCCACAAGAATGCAGAGTACACTTATGCTGCCACAAGAATGCTGAGCACACTTATGCCTTTGGATCCATGTCCCGGTTAGAAGTTGCATAGGTGAAGCATTTATGAATCCCATATATCACTAGTCTTCTAACTAGACAGTATGTCAGAATGGGCATTTACATAAACTCCTCCCATGGAAGAGCACATCAAAATTTAGAAATCCAAATCTCTGTGGCAAAACCATACAGCAGCAGTTCTAGACACTTTGCACTCATCATGCACGCTTCACAACCAGCTACAAATGTCACATATTGTCTTTCCTTGTCATCCATATACATATGTATGCATGTAATACCTACACTTGAAAGATCATGTATGCATTCATACACACAGATAAACGGGCACAGACATACACACTCAAGCATACAAATATAACATATTGCAGCAGTTAGGGTTCATTTGAAGGCATTATGAGATATAAAATAAAATGTGATGGAAGGCTTGTCTGACTGGATGAATAAGTAACTTTGCAGAATGTAAAGACCATTTTTAAGACTGTCACAGCCTGAACTTAAATACAAATAACAGTGTAATGATTTTTGGCAAAGCATGTAAAATGCAGACGTTGTAAGTGGTTAAGCACTATTTACATGCTCATGCAACTAAAATAATCTTACACAACACATTACAGACCATTTTGTAGGACACTGTACTGCACATACTGAGTAGTATCCCACATACCTACTGGAAGTTAGAAGAGTTATGTGCTATTTGGTATTCAGATTTTATGTTAGTCAGATGTCCAGATTTTTGTCTGAATGTGCCTACATTCCAAGGTTCTTTGTACCTATTTTCAGTGTCTACAGCTTCAGAAGTATGCCAGCAACCACATAACTGATTATAATAAGAACAGGGAAGGAGCACACTTTCCCTCATTTTGGTGTGTGTGAGGCTTTGCTCGCTGTAA
The DNA here is from genome assembly GCF_019279795.1 of Protopterus annectens. Taxonomy (NCBI): domain Eukaryota; kingdom Metazoa; phylum Chordata; order Ceratodontiformes; family Protopteridae; genus Protopterus; species Protopterus annectens. The sequence goes on from NC_056732.1 coordinate 1,225,579,143, forward strand.
AAAAAAAAAAAACTGATAATGATTTCTAATTGTTTCAATGCAAAGTCATAGCTGATGTTCACAAAAGCACCTTAGAAAATTGTAACATACCCAAAAGAATCAATGGCTATATAATGTTTGCTCATCATTGTCTACTTGTCAGTACTACTGTTAATTTGACATCTCTTCTTTCCTTCTCTAGTCAAATGGTTACTTATCAGGCATGCATGGTAGATGTGTGTTTATTGCCTGAAATGAAGGGGAAGTAGCTCATTTGAGAATGTTTTTATTTATTTGTTTACATTCTGTAACCAGTTTGCAAACTGTAGCTTATTCATTCATGTATTAATTTATTTATTTATCTTTATTTTCATTTTGTTAACAGGGGTAGGGCATTAGCTATATGGCCATTTTTCATACTCAGTGTAGGAGCATTGCCTGGTTAACTGATTTGCTTGGAATCACACATTAGGCAAATGGGGCTGAATGAATCAAACCCTGGAACCAAGAAATCTTAGGTACATGTCCAGACGTAACCTAGGAAGACATGAGAAAATAATCTGTTGTTTATTATGTTATAAAATGAATAAAACATTTTGGGAAAAAAAAGAAAATAATCAGTTGTTACTACCAGGGGTATAGCCAGAGAATTCCATTTTTTACTTATAAACTCTTACTGCTGCCTGGCACTAAAGACTTGGATATATCTCTCAAAATGTCGACCCTAAGTATTTAAAAAAATTTAGCACTATTATCAGTTGTTCCAGCTAGAACCATTGATTTCTAATTAGTAATCCTAACTGTAATTAAGTTATGTACTTGTTGATTAAGGTACTACTTTAGACAGTTGTAGACATATTATAATATGACCTGAATACCTCTCGACTGTCCAGAATTTTGCAGAATGTCTATAGTTTTGCCTCATACCTTTGGTCTGTACTACTTCAAATGTGCAGTTTTTTGGCAAATCACAGAGGACTGCAATCATTAAATAATGACAAACATTTGACTTTCAGACATCATATCCTCCAGAAAATGCATGCTAATGCAAAACATGTTATTCTGATAACTTTCTAAGTTAACAAGAACAATATTTAAAGCATTTCGCTGACTTTGGGACTTTGTTCTGCCATTATTTTTGGTTTTGTCCAAAATTTTTGTAACAGGAGGGTGAGAGGCATGCTTGAAAAAGCCATAGTGTTTCTAAGTGATGAACACAAAAATGTGCTCACAGTAGATCACAGAGATATACATGGCTACACATTTAGTTAGTGCAAAATGTTGACTGCACTGATAATAAACTACAGTATCCTGCCAGAAAGTAGTGAGACAGTAGAATGAGAATATTGCTGTTCTGATTTGTTCAACAGATTATGGATTATTACTTTAATAACCAGAAACATTGCATATGACTTCAGTTAGCATATGCCTGAGAGAAATGAAGCATAACTTAAATTGATGTATCTCTCTTGAGTTGGCAAGCTGTTATCCCTCAGAATTAATGTCTTGGGGCGTGGCCAAGATGTACACTGTGTAGCAGCATTTTTTATCACCTCTGTCTTTCAGACCTTTTTCTGACAGGATTTTAAGAATATAACTATCCTAATTCTGGATTCTCTGTCCTCAACTAATTCTTAGACTACATATTAGGATAATATAAAAAAAAATCAGTATTTTAATTTTTCCTGTCAAATAACTATTAAGGAATCTTCAACATCAGAACAACATGAGCTTCAACAAATCTTCACATCAAGAATCAACCTTTAAAAAAGAACTTCAATCTTTAATAACTAACCTACAAGAACTGTCAACAAAAATAGATAAAATGGATATGAAATTGGACAACTTTAAAAATAAATCTACTCAACAAATGCATCTTATACATCAAGATCTTACACAGCAGAAAAACAGATAGCAGGAATAGAAACAGCATTGAATGACATAGATAGCAGAGCTCAAGAAAATGAACAGAACATTGAGTTTCTATTAAAACAAAACTCTCTTCTTCAATCAAAAGTGGATGATCTTGAAATAGGTCATGAAGAAACAACATAAGAATATTTGGCTTACAAGACAACATATAAGGAGCTGATATGGGGAAATTCCTCTCTTCATGGATACCTGAAACATTGTGATGCTCAGACGCTTTTTCATATGGTATTGAAACAGCTCATAGATCCTTGGTGTCAGCTAAAAATAACAAAAGTACTTTCACTAAATCAGTCATTGTGAAATTTCTCTCATTCATGACAAGGAATTGGTATTAAAAACAGCATGGGCAAAATCTCCTATTAAAATAAAGGGCAAAATCATTTGTTTTGATAATGATTATTCTGCAGCTGTGATTTCAAAAAGAAAAATCTTTCTACCATTAATCAAAGAGCTCAAGAAAAATCAAATAAAAACCCACTTGTTATTCCCTGCAAGACTAAAAATCTTTCATCAAAGTGGTTATAAAATATTTGAAGATCTGGACTCTGCTATCACATTCATTAAAAATAACAAAATAATAGAAAAAAATTGAAGACATGGAATGGGCAAATACTAGCCTTAAGAGAAATGCAGATAACTCATGGAAACTCTTTGATCCTAAAAAGAAATTAAAAAAAATGACTAGCAATTTTTATTTAACTAGCAATGGCTAGAATATATCAATATTCAAAACATCCTAACAATAAAAAGAGTCTTTTATAGGAATAAATGTCTTCATCTGAACCTTTAATTATCTAGCTATTATGAACCTATAAGTCGGGGAAAAGAAACCAGACTTCCAGGTGAGCTTCTCATTATATTTTTTATAAGCATTCATTATATACTAATACTCTTAAAGTTGTGCTTTGTGTTGGTTGCAATGCTTTATAGAAATGTAGTTTACCTTTAAACTTGTTGTTGGTTGTGCTTCATGTTTATTCTACTGTTAGTTGTGTTTTATATTTAAATCACTTAATTCAAGTAATAAATAGAATGATACTGAACACATTTTGAATAAAAAAATTATAGCATCAGGTTAACTTGGATATACTTAGATTATAAAATAGCTTGCCTGGAATTAGTATAAGGTGTTTTATGGCTGCCGTGGATTTAAAATGATAAATTAATGTAAATATATGGGTGATACATTTTATGTTGCTGTTTAGCAGCTATTGTCTAGCTGACTGTGGATGTTGTATCAGGGTTCGCTATGTCTCTCTTTATGGGAATTGCTAGGGGCAGCTTGTCATGTGGTAGATGAATTAAAGATCATTCGTTTGGTTTGCAAGCTTCACGGATGGATGCTGCTGAGCAGAGGCTGATTGACGCTTAATAGGGAGCTAGTTATATATGTTTTGCTTTAATGTCTCTGTCTCTGATGTGTTTCCTGTAATGGAGCAGTCATGCTGTTTGTTGCTGCAGATATGCACAAGATATGGTTTCAGCCAGAGGCAGAGGTTTTGACAAGCTTTTCATGTTTTGATGCAGGGGATTAGACAGATTCGCTGGCATGAAGTGTGGGTATTTTTTCATTGTGATGCTGAGTTTTTACATATGGGTTGACTGTTGTGGGAAAAGTGTGGCAGAGTTTTGTGGCAAGGTCATTAAGTTTGGAAGGGTTGTTTGGAGGATTGGTCCTTTTGGGTCCTTGGTGTAGCTGCCGCATTTTCCATTCTCAGCGGGGTTTTTTTGGGTTTTTTTGTTCTTCTTTTTCTGAAACAGCGCAAAATAAGCCTTTGAGACATTAGCAAAGTCTCGATCTGGAGAAGACGAATTTGAAAGAAAACGTTATCAGAGACTCATAAATTCCCGCTGGAACTTAACTTTAAAAAGATTCACAGTACAACCAGCACGAGATACTGTACATAAGCACAAATTAATCTTGAGTATGTGAAACAGACTTAGCTCCTTAAGTGATGACACAGAATGACATTTGAACTTGGTCTATAGTTTACAGTTTCATGATAGAATGTCAAAATGATACTTTATAGTTCATGGCTTTTAACATTATCCTGATAACATATTTTCACATTTCTGCATTTATATCCTGCACATATAAATCCTACATTTAGTTCAGTTATCTAAGTAATAGGACATTATGCATTTATTGTCCAAAGTTACTATAAACTACTTGTTAAAATAAGGGGAGAGGAGAGAGAGAAGAGGGAAGGGAAAAAGAAAAAAAAGGGAAAGCATACTAGTAGAGCTTGATATAACTGAAGTGATATAAGGGAATATAACTCATATGATGTTTTAAATTACATTGAAGAGGTTTCGCTTCAACTTTTAGTTTGTTTTCCCTGTGGACATTTATGATAATAATAAGTCTTCCATTTATTTAATAAAATTTATTAATTCATAGCCCTATATTATAGAATAACTTATCTAGATCAAAATAGGCATTAATTGTATTAGTTCTTCAAGCAGGATATTTCTCATCTCTTCATGTGGTCACTAGTTTTAAAATTACTAATCCTTGCTTACTGAAGAGTTTACAAATTAACAAGATGACTACTGGCCCAGTTAGGTATACCATACTCTTTTGTAGAAAAAAAACATGCATGTGGTCTGGTCCAAAGGAAGACAGAGGTTCTCATTTTAACTTATAGTAACAGATGTGATGTCACCCAATACTTAAGGTTTCTGCTCCTTTTTATATAGAACTTAATACATTTATTTGTTTATTATAAAACTATACAAATCGGTTATGCAATGATAGCAAGATAGAGGAATAAAATTATAGAAATGACACATATGATGTCTGTTCATATTTATTGTGACATTCATAGGTAAGGACTAGACTAGCTAATTTTGTAGGACATTATAAGCATAGCTAATTTCTTCATAGATGAGAATCAAACTCTGTACTTGTAAGGTAAATGCTTTACACATTATATCAATCACCAAACCCTTGTTATGACTCCAGTTATAGAAGGAACTGATGGGGTAAAGGAGAACTATACAGGTAGAGTTAACTTAACACTGTCACTGAAGAGAGTGGGGATAAGTGTGTTTGGTGCATATGTAATAAATTAATAGATATACAGTTTGCATAATTGAGTATGCTCTTGAATAAATTAAATGTAATAGTAGGGGTAAACCATTTTCAATCTGTGTTTAAGAGTTATAGTTTAATTCATCCTTCCCCATGATAAATTTTACATTATTAAACAGTTGGTATACCCTACCTTAAGATAAAAGATATTTCCTCAGACAGTCGGTATATCATACTTTGTAATAAATATAAGTCCTTACTCTTTACCATTTGGATGTCTGACTGATAAGTATAAAAGAAATAATGGCCAAGTTAATACATTTTTGCTTGTTATTCTCATGACATGTAATATAAGGGAGCATCTAACAGTAACTATGAATCTTCCATGTTTTTCTCGAAAGTCTGCCTTCTCACATCACACTCATTCTTATTATTAAATTCTTATTGACTATTATTATAGTTAGCAATTAGCAACTGTTACGAAAATCTGTTTTGAAATCAGAAGCAATGTTCTTAAATAGATGTAAAGGAATAGTGAGGTTGTTTTATAGTCAAATGGGCATTAGTTAATTACAAGTAAGAACTTTTGATTTTGTCTTATTACATTATTTCTAATTGGAAGTGTGTAAAATACCATAGTTACTTTTATGTAATATTTGTTATTTTAGATCACAAACCATAGTGTTCTGGATAACTTAAAAAAAAAGAAAAAAGGGAAGAGAGAAGAGAGAAAAAAAATCTTTTTAAAAGTAAATCTAATTCTCCTTTATCAACATTGGAACTGAAGAGTGAACTTTGTATTGAATAAACACAGAGACATTTAATTATAGTCTTCACATCTGGATTCCTGCAGCGTTAGACTACAGTAACAATGGATGAAGATGCCTTAACTGGAATCACTCAGAATTTTTTTTCACTCCTTTGGACTTGGACTATTAACTCAAAAATGTTTAGCTTGGTACATGATGTATTTACTATGTGATTAGTTATTAATTAGATTTTTTCTCTTTGATAACTAGGATTTTAGAATATAATAGATGTATAAGTAATTGTTCTATCTTTACTCATATAAATAGTGACAGAAAGATAAAACATTCTCTGTTTGAAGATTAACATCATTTTTTAAGACAGAAGTTGGTTAGATATTGCTACTAGTTTGAGGTTAATTTAGGTGATAGGATGTCACCTAAATTAGAAGGGACTGGGTTATAAATATTGTTCTAAAGTTTGGTTATAACAAAAGTTTTTTAATTGTTTTATTAATTTTCCATCATTAACATGAATAGAAAATTTATTCAAAACTATCAGATAAGTAATTTTGTTTCATCCAAATGGAAAATATTGTATAGTATTACTATAAGTTATTATAATTATATATCTCAATGGTCAATATATTTTATATATAACTTATTCTAAGATATCAGTAATAAAAGGTATATCAATCAACATCAATGGTTTGAATAATCCAAGTAAGAGAGGAAATGTATTTAAATACCTTAAGCTTCATAAATCACAACTAATATTTTTACAAGCAACACACAACATCTACAGATATATTTAAACTTAATAATAAATCGTATTCTGTTTTGGTTAGCTCAGAACACCCTCAAAAGAAAAGAGGAGTGGCTATTGTTTGGAATAATTCAATACCCTTGCCTAAAATAATTGACATTTATAAGGATACTAAAGGAATGTTTTGTGCTATAATTATAGAATTAAATTAAAAAAGTTATACTTTAATCAATATATACTGGATCCCAGATATAGGAACTAACAGCATTTGGACCAAATTGTTCATTTTGCAAAAGGAAACATAATACTAGCGGAGATTTTAACTGTATTCTTGATCCTAATGATTCTACTAATAAAGGTAAAAGGAAAAGTTCAGCTTCTGCAAAAAAATTAAAGGATTTTATTGACTTATTCTTACTAAAAGATATTAATAACTTTGCTGACCCTAATTCGTTATTCTATACCCTTTATTCTCACAGGCATAACTCACACTCTAGAATAGATAGAGTTTTGGTTTCTAAAGATTTAAAAGACTCCCTAACCAAATCAAAAGTAATATCTTGTCCCCTTTCTGACCATAATTCTATAATGTTTGATATACGCAATAATAACTGTAGTATTCAAATCAAAATAATACCTGATTATATTACAAAATTAAAAGAATTTAAAGAATTTATTTCTTTAGAAGTTCAAAACTTTATAGAGCTTAAGAACATCAATAACATATCTGAAATATATGTTTGGGATGTTTTAAAAGCATATTTATATGGGAAAATTATAAGTTGGTATCAAAATAAAAGGAAATTATGGGACAAAGAACTTAGTGATATACAACTTAAATTAGATAATATAAAGCTTGATCAAAACAAAGGAAAATATATAACTGACAATCAAAAAGAAATAAATTCTTTAAATAGTAAATATTTAGAAATTCTAAATCATAAAACAAAAATAATTTGAGAAAAGTTTAAATTAATAAATTTTAATTTTACTATGAATCCTAAATAATTAAAGTTGCTAGCAAACAAAACTAAAAGACTAAATAAAATTAATCACATCAATGAAATACTTTCACCCCCCCAAAAAAAAGTTGGTCTCAAAGTTGCACAATATTCAATCTGAATTTAGGTAGTATTTTAATAATATTAATCAACATTCTAATGCTATGGATCTAAAGAAAGAAATTAGAGCCTCTATTAATAAATATACTGATAAAATATTATCTATAGAAAAAATATTATTGACAAACCTATATCTCCTAAAGACATTCAAACACACATTAATAAATTCAAACTTAATAAAGCCCCAGGTAATGATGGTATTATACCTGAAATATATAAAATATTACCTAGTATAGCTTTAAATTTATTGCATGAAGTTTTCAATATCTCAAAAAATCTTAACAAAATCCCACCTTCCTGTAAATATAATTTTATTGCTCTCATACTTAAACCCCACAAAGACCCCACCAAATGTTCTTCATATAGACCCATGTCTTTACTTAATATTGATTACAAAATGTTCATGTCCATATATGCAGATAGGTTAAAATATATTTTAACAAATTTGATAGATGAAGATCAAACTGGATTTATAGTGAATAGAAATTCTTATAACATTAAAATAACATTAATGTTGATTGAATTGGTCAAACATTTAAAAAAATAACACTAATTAGCTTAGACATTAACTGTGCATTTGATTCAATTAATTGGGATTACTTATTCACTCTTTTAGAAGAATTAAACTTCTCCCATAATTTTATAAATCTCATTTCTCACATAGGTAGTCAAGCTTACATTAAAATAGGAACTAGTATTTCTCAGAATATACCAATAATTAAAGGCACTAAACAAGATTGCCCCCTTTCCCCCTTATTATTTACCTTAATTATGGAACCATGGGCAAAGTTAATTAGATGGGATAATAAGATAATAGGTTATAACCCAAATTCCAAGTTATCTTCTAAAGTACAAATATTTGCTGATGATGTTCTTCTAACCCTTGCGGATAAAAGATCATCTATTCAAGCTCTTTTTTAGAAACATGAATCTCTTCCAAATAAAATCAAGTCTAACTTTTAATAATAATAAGACACAAATTCTCTTAATTGGACCAAAGCAATTAATCTCCAAGATGAATATAAAGACTATTTAGCATAATCTGATCAAATTCTCTATCTAGGTATTGTAATAGCCAAAAATATCAAAGATATCATACAAATTAATTATAATAAAAATGTAACAATAATAGAAGATTTGATTAAATGATGGAATAAAATACCCTTTTGCATGGATGAAAGGCTCACTATTATTAAAATAATTTTACTTCCGAAAATACTTTATATTATTCAATCTATTTCTTTACCACCCCCTAATTTGATAATTAAAAAAATAAACATAATGTTTCATAAATTTTTATGGTACCCAAAGAAACCCAGAATTGCACTAACACTTCATATGAAAAGTTGGGGTAATGGGGGTATAGCTATGTCAAATACAGAATTTTATTCAATCTCATCCATGATTAAAACAATATCCCTTTTAATAGATGTCAAATATCAGGCTAAATGGAAAAAAATAATAGAAATTTTAATGGTGGATACATTAAATAATATTAATGCACAAAAATTATCACTTATACATAACCCATTTATTTGGATTTTGAAAGATCAGCTTTCTGTTTTCTCATCTCAAAAATTAAAAAGCAATTATTTAACACTCCTATTAAAATCCTTTAAAAATTTATATTTAAACATAATATATATAAAGACTGGTCATTTCTTCTTTATCTCATAGCCTTCACACAAGGAATTGTTTTCACTTCTAATTCTATAAAAATGTTAACTTTCCAACAGAAAGTTTAACTTTTTGGTACCAGATGATGTCTAACAATGAATTGAAAATCAATTCTCTCAATACTGAATTCCAACTTGATTCACTTTTTTGGCTATATTTGCAAGAAGGAATGAAGTTTATTCTAAGTAATATAGAATTAATGTTATCAACAACTAAGAAAGTAATACCCCATTTAATACATTATATAATTCTATCAATTCAAAGTATCTCACCAAAAAATAACAAATTATCACATATATAAGGCTGTAAAGTCTGACTTAGATGTTATTCCTGATAGTTATTGGAATAATTTCTATTCCATTAATGGCCAACTTCCTACAAATAAAGATAAAACTAATATATTAAAATCAGCAAGTTTAGCTATTTCTTCTCTCAAATGGAAAATATTTACTTGGAAATATTTGAATAGATAATTTATTACTCCTTTAATAATGAGTAAAATTGAAAAAAAAGATGTAAATTGCTGGAGATGTAATAAGCAAATGAATGCTGATTGGTCTTATATGTTCTTTGACTGTACTGAAGTAAAAAAGGCAATATTTACAGATAACTTTGCCTTATCTAACTCTCTGATATTATTTAATACTCCAGTACCAGATTGTATAAAAACCTCCAATTACCTTTTGGTTTGGTCAGTGTTATCTACAGCCAGAAAAATAATTATGAGGAATTGGAAATCACAGTCATCTCTGTCATTACAAGAATTTAAAATTTTACTTAATGAAATTTGTTGTTTGGAAAACTGACCATCAAAAACAGATGTTCTAAGAATACTTCTACATATAGTAGTTGGAACAAAGTTTATGAACTATTACAAAAATATTTTATTTTTACATTAAAATTGTATGTATAGAATCTGTTTCAGTTGATATTTAACAGTTATGGTGAACAATTTTGTATATAGTTAAAAATGTTTAATTCTGTACATGATTATTTTTCATATAATTGAAAATGGTTTGTTCTTTATATGTTGATCGTATTTTAACAGTACTTCTAATAAAATTGTTTTCAAAAAAAATTAATGTTTTATATCAAGGCTAGCATGGTATATGCTATGTTATTATTCTCTCTCACTGTTTATCCTTTTATCATTTTTGTCATATTGCTGCTGTCCATTACCATTACAAGTCCATACTGATAAATGTCTAATTTATTTGTTATTTAATTTTTTTGGTCACAAAAAATATCCTTACTTCTCACAGTGTTATCATAATTCTTGCATGTGTATTCCCAATTTAGGCCATACATGACTGGTGCAGTGAATATCAGGAACCACATACTAGTTGCTATAATGTGAAAAGGATGGCATAGAGAGAGAAAGGGTGCAAATAACTAAAACCCAGTTTTTATAATGTGTCCCTAGACAAATATATTTTGGCTTAATAAGGGAAAGTGAGATATGCCTATGACAACTGAAAATGTTCTCCTTCCAATAATTTGGATGGCGCAGTGGTGCAGGGTTAGTGTTGTTGCCTGACAGCAGGAGGTTCTCTGGTTTGAGTCTTGGCTGGGGTGCCTTCTGTGTGGAGTCTGCATGTCCTCCCTGCATTTGTGTGGGTTTCCTCTGGGTGCTCTGGTTTCCTCCCTTGTTACAAAGACATGCATCTGGAGGCTTTCTCCCTGGGCCTCTGCTAAAAATTGGCTTTGTTCCAAGTTGGACTTTCCTGGTTAACAAATGTTAAATGAATATTATATATATATATATATATATATATATATATATATATATATATATGTGTGTGTGTGTGTGTGTGTGCGCGTACATTTAAGTTAAAAACAATGTAAAGCGCAAGCACTTATAACAAAAATATATTTAAGTAGTCATGGAAGTCAGATGATATAGAATTCAATGAGCCTGATACATTGACTAAAATGCCTTCAAGACTCATAAACTTATGTAGTAGCAAATTAGAATATGTGGACAATGCCAAAGGCTATTATTATGACAGTGATAAAAAAAAAAACACGCTGAGTTAAATAAATAAAAAGTACAGTTTCAAATGTTGTGGGACCTTTCTATGAAGTGCGTGCACGATGGACCTTTAGGACCACTTATGTAAAGGAATTTTAACCACTATAGAAGCATATGATATAACTGATCAGTCTATGAGATATGTCCACAGTACTGATACACTTTCAGCAACATTCAGTTTCTGTGAAAGACAGTGTTATGAATTTTCAAATGTATTTTTAATTTCAGTATGTTATGAACTTGCTGGTATATTGCATAGGGGTTTTGTAATAATTTTTGTTTGCTCAATATGTTTAATTTTGTTTTAAAAGGCATGGGAAATTACAGACTGCCTCCTCATATGTGTTTCATGCATGTTTCTCCCTGTCAGGATAACTGTCCTGTCTCTGTGATTGTGCAACCGTGGAGTTACTTAAGTAAGGAGAGCGAGGCTGTGCAACTATGTAGTTTATACATTTAAGTGAAGAGGGTGGGGATAGCTTGCTGTCTACAAAAAACAATTTATTTAACTGCTATTTGTTTTATTTTTATTATGTTTTAGTGTACTTGCTTTTTAGGTTGGTTAACTATGATTCTGAGTATTGTTTAGCATTCACTTCTTTTGGCATAATGTGCTTTTGCGTTCATGTTTGCTAAATGAACCCGAGTGCTGAAATTAAAGGGTGATCTATTAATTACATAAGATGACAAGCACAAACTGAAGAAAGTCTCAGGTCAGTGCACTCACTGATAGCAGCTGGTACTGCATTTCAGGTCTGTGACCCTAAAAGTAAGAAGGACTGATCACTCGCTGACAGATCTTTTGCTAGACTTTCCAAAATGTTGAAGACAGTGCCGATTTTTATTGGAGACAGTGAAAATAAAAGCAAAAATGTATTCCATGTGAGCTATCAATACACCTTTGCATACAGCAGTTGTAACTAAAGGCATGAATAAACTTCAGATCTTCCAACACTGGTAAATTTTCCTCACTAATTTTAGATTCAAGTTGAGCAATACAATTCCACAGTAAGTAATAGGTCAAGCCAGTCCTCAAGATATTTATAACAAATGGCCGCTTTATTGTTAACACATATAGCAGAAGTAAAAGCCAAGTTTAAGGGAACTTGCTTCCTTGCTGCATGCAGAATCAACATAATTTTTAGCCCATGTTAAAAATATGTTGTTTATCTCAAGAAAAGGTTTAAATATAGTTGAGGTCCATTTGTAACTCAGATGTGGTGTTTGAGGATGCTGTGCATAAACAGGTAAATTCAAGTTGGGGAGCCTGACTACTTTATTATTTTGGAGTGGGTGTTGGTTATACTGAATATTGAGGAAATGAGTTGCTTACCAAATATTCATAGGTAGTTATTAGGTTTGCAATCCATGGGACCATTTTGGAGCCTAGCCTAGATTCCCAGTTGCTCCCAAGTACTGTCTGGGTAACTGGCTTGCTCAAGGTTATACAGCGAGCAAATGATGTCTGAGTGAATCAAACCTGTACCACAGCAACTGTAGCTTACAGTTTTAATCCTCTGTAGCAATTGCCAGACTAAAATGTTACAAAACTACAATTTTGACATTTCATTTTATCCTTTACCCTACACCACTTGTTTATGAGAGTTAGTTCCAAGATCTGACAATAACACTCAGTTTGCAGTCATCTGCAATCTTAGCTAACAAAAGGTCTACATTTCTGGTCTGGAATTCAGAGAGGTACATGCCCGAAAAGAAGGGGTCCCTGTACTAATGCCTGGGCACACCACTATTTATATTCAAACTTTATAAGGAGGCACCTGCCACCCTAAGCACCTGACTACTGTCTTTCAGAATTTACTGTGTCAGAAATACTCTGCTTGCAGGTTCGGTTGCTTGGGAGCCATGTAAGAGGAAGAAGATATGCTATATACATTTGATCTCTACATTATCCCCTTTTCTTTGCATTTGTGTGACCTTGGAGTTGGTATATACACAGCCAAGGTTGTGTGAGCTTACCTGCACACCAAGTCACTCGAGAGGGGCTTTCTACTTCAAATAAAGAGTGTTTAGGAGAGCTGTGTGATTTATTGACTGTTGTTACATTGAAGTATGACTTATAGTAGTGTTATATGCTTTGGCAGTGACTAATCACATATTGATGAAACAATAGACCATTAAGTGTAGTAGGTCATGGTGTGTACTTCCAGTAGTTATGACATGTGCTTAAGAGTTGCTTTCCTGATGTGAAATAAAGAAAAGAGGTAGTTTTCCATATAAGACAAACACACACACACGCACACACACACACACACACGCATACACGCATGCACCCATGCACGCACACACACACACACACACACACACACACACACACACACACACACACACACACACACACACACACACAACTGCCTCCTCGGATACGCACACACAAGGAAGGATTGTGAAAGGTCTGGGGGAATTCTGTCAAAACTTCATTCAGAGATAAGCAAGCATACCAAGTCTCTATAATACTTACATTAAGAAATTTAGATTTTTTATTCTAGACAATAGTCTGTTTTTCTGTTTGCAGAGTACTGCCTTGTGTCATTATTTGTTGCTTCCTCTTTTATAAAAAAAGCTATGCATTTTCTTGCCTCATTTATCTGACAATATTTCAGACAGACTCTAGATGATAACATTCTTATGCAAGAACTTATATCTCCTATTTGATTTCTGATGAGAACGGGAAGAATTAATTCAATAGACATAAGTGTTTATGTAAAATTACCATTCCTACCTCCAAGCAATATTCCATTTTATTCTCTGGTAAACTATTAATATCAGTAACCAAGTTACTGTCAGTATTCTTTTTAAATAAATAAAATCTAAATAAAAGTATAGTTTATGTTCAATCATTTCTAGTTGCACAGATTGCTGTTCCTGATACAGTAATGTAATGTCTGCATTGGTGTTATAATTCTATATTGTGCTCCAGCATATAACATGGTTAAGATGACAATTGCCATACACAAATTAGCAGCTATTATATTTGGACCATGCCAACTGAATTACGGTTAAACATAGGAATGAAGGACTGAATGCAATCCTTTGTTTTTAAATAAAATATGAACTTTTAATGACAGATATCATTGGCATTACTCAATTCCTCTATCTACGTGAACATCTTAGATTAACATAGTGTGACAACTGATTTGTATCATCACACCAGGATACTTTATCATCACACCAGGGTACTGTATCATCACAACAGGGCACTGTATCATCACACCAGGGTATCGTAGCATCACAAAAGAGCACTGTATCATCACACCAGGATATTTTATCAACACACCAGAGTTCTGTATCATCACACCAGGATACTGTATCAACACAACAGGGTACTGTATCATCACAACAGTGCACTGTATCATCACACCAGGATAGTTTATCAACCCACCAGGGTACTGTATCATCACAACAGGGCACTGTATCATCACACCAGGATAGTTTATCAACACACCAAGGTACTGTATCATCACAACAGGGCACTGTATCATCACACCAGGATACTTTATCAACACACCAGGGTTCTGTATCATCACATCAGGATACTTTATCATCACACCAGGGTTCTGTATCATCACACCAGGATACTTTATCATCACACCAGTGTACTGTATCATCACTCCAGGATACTGTAGCAACACACCAGGATACTGTATCTTCACACAAGGATACTTTATCAACACACCAGGGTACTGTGTCATCACAGCAGGATACTGTATCATCACACCAGGTTACTCTATCATCACAACAGGATACTTTACCATCACACCAGGGTACGGTCTCAACATACCAGGGCCCTGTATCATCACAACAGGGCGCGGTATCATCATACCCGGATACTGTATCATCACACCAGGGTACTGTAACATCATACCATGGTACTGTAGCATTATACCAAGGTACTGTATCAACACACTAGAGTACTGTATCATCACACCAGAGTGCTGTATCATCACACCACAGTACTGTGTCATCACACCAGGGTATTATATCATCATACTAGGATACTGCATCATTACACCAGGATATTTTATCATCAGACTAGAGTACTGTATCATTGACAGACAGAATCAGCAGTTATAACCTGAAGTCATCCAAACGGCCATTATGAAATCATGGAACTCTAGGTTATAACTGCTGATTCTGTCTGTCAATGATTAACCAAAGTCACAGCCCTTTCCCCTGAGACACAATGACACTGAAATATTTATATTTAAGTAGGAATTGCATGGAAGTATCCACCCTTCATATTACAATGTGTGGGGAAAGTCTGCACAGATAAAAGTAACATAATGTATTTTGTGAGTTCATGGAGCTCTTGTTTTGTTCTATCAGCTTCACTGTATTTAGATTTGCAAACTTAGGCTTTGCAAGACCAGCTAATATCAATGCTAAACCACTGATATAATGAAAATATTTAGTTCCACCAGTATTACTGCCTTGATAAAGACAACTCCATACTCCTGGGGAAGGTTAGTTTGTAGGACTGGTACCAGTTGTGATGGCTACAGAACATTGGTTTTCATGACATATTGCTGCTGCCACCACTCACCAACATGGCACTTGTTCTGTGGTAAACCACTGAATTAAATAAATGTGACTCTTACTGCCAGGACTATTTTTGAATTACATGGAACCTAAAGTTATGGTATGATTGAATTTTAAAATAACTGTGGTTTCACAGCCTTCTCTTTCAGTGACACTGTTATGCTTCCTGCACTGTTATGAATATGCACTGAAATCCAGCCTGCAACATTGTGATAGCAACCAAGCTAGATTATCCATTCCCTTCCCATGTAAATAACTGTTACACATGTGTATAACCAATATAAAATATAGGCTGTTATTGAACTTCTTGGTACAAAATTGTAAATTATAATGGTACACAGTTATCAGCATTCATCATTTAATAAATTTATCTCAACCTGTCACTTCACCATTATGTAAAGAGATTTATAAAATTTGAATAGCAGACTGGGGGTTATGCAAAAGTTAGTGTGATATATTTAACTTTCATAACAATGTTTTTAAATTTAGATATTATCTGTACTCAATACCAAATCATCTGTACTATTGGTAAAATCAAACAATACAAGAAAATAAACTAAAGTGTACAGCAGTCACCTTTACGGCAAATAGTTGACCACAGTGGTTTACTATAAATATGATAACTTGCTAATTGATGGCTGTGTGCTCAGCATGATTATTCACATCTTCCTATAGAAAGTGCTTTTAGATATCAAAACTGACCACTAGGCAGGTATTCATGCACACTGATCAGCACCTATAAGCACAGCACTAAACCTCAAGTTGATGTGCTTCCAGGTGTATGACAGTGCTAAGAAGACCTGCTTCTTCAGCTCTGTTCTATGTGAATTGTCTGCCATTAGTGAAGAAGTGTGCTACTTGACATACATACAACCAACACAAAACAATTACAACACATAAGGATAAATACACAGCAAAACAAAGCCACACAAAGCTAAATGTATTTAGAAGATTGTTGAGAGAAATGGTACACACATGGATAGTTAATCAGTATAGCTTCAGTCTTTCTGTTACTGACACTGAAAATAACCTTGTGGCTTTAAGACGAGAATACGAGTATGATAACGAGATACAGAACTCCATAACAGAAAAGTATGAAAATGGGCGCCCTGATGTAAACACTCATCTGTAAAGATAGTTAGCTGTTCAGTTTCTGATTTTATGCTTTCAGTTTCAGTATCTACTTTTACGTTTTCAATATCTCGATAGATATCTGACTTTTGAGATAAGCTGTAATCAGTCATACCAAATCACAGGGAGCACCATCCATCCTCATCCCCTTTTTCCCATTTTTACACACGGAGTCGGGGTGTCACATCTACAGTAACAATCATCTAAAGACAATGTTCCTATTACTGGATTATTAGCCCTGTCATGGCTGTTCTTCCATACCTCATATATGCACACATACCCACTCACACCTATGGATAATTTAGAGTGTCCCATCCACCCATTGCATGTCTTTGGAAGGTTGCTGAAAACCAGAGCACCTGCAGAAAACCCATGCTAAGACAGATAGACTGCAGAGAAGCCACACCAGATGAGAATTGAACCAGAGGACCTCTTGATGTGACACAACAGCCTTACCTGCTGTGTCATTGAACCATTTCATAGGGATATATGGTATGTTTAAGTGAGTTACATTCAAACAGCACTCTGTTTCTTTAAAAGCAGTAAATAAAAGCGTCTGCAATTCAAGATCTCTATTTTTTATACACAAGCATACTGTATCCCTCATGCATTGTGCTTTAACCTTGTAAGACCTGACAAATATAATTAATGTGACATAACCTTAGGCTGGGTTAACTGCTTTGGCAAAAATGGTCTTTTATAATAGTGGCACTTGGTAAAGTGTATAATTTAATAGTACTCTTGTTTTAGAGGAAGCAACTAAGAAAGCCAAAAGATGGAAATAGGAAAGGAGCCAGATAGATGATTTATTATTTCGGTCTGTAATGAATGAAGGTACTCAATGGCTCTGACTGCAAATGCAAGATGTTTCACACATTGTGATCATTTACAGAAGATATATGAACTGAAATGCATAACCTATGAGCTGCAATGGACATAGTGTTGTAGCAGTCAAAAGGGCATCTGCAAATGCTAGCAGAAATAACAGAAGACATTTTGTGCATTAGTAGATGAGCTCCCTGTAATTAAAAAGGTGAAATATTATTATGTAATACAAGGGTGTAAACTCGTGAGTGCTGCCAAGTCAGGCCAGCTCTTGAAGCATGTACCAGCAATGTCATGCCACTATAACTCCACCTGTATCTTTCAGTAGGAGACAGCAAGACAAGGCAATAAATCAAGTTTTATCGTAGTCGCATGTGAAGCAATAGCCAGCATTTACTTCTGTGACTTGCCTTTTGACATTTTTTCTCAGTTTCTACTACATATCCAGATTTCATTAATACATGTAATTCCATATGACCTGAAGAAGGAGTCATTACTGGGCACATAGATGTAGACGTCTTCATTTTCTATGATGTTTTGTGGCTTATGTTTTTAGTGTTTTTCAGCCACGTCAAAACCATAATGTTTGCACAATCCCCAGTGCAACAGTCTCACCACATTATTATGCCTTTCCGTATACAGTCCTCTTGCCATTAGTATGCCACAACCAGCAATGAGGTGTGCAACTGTTTCCAGTTTAGTTTTACAAAACCTACATTTGTCTGATTCTCCTACATGTTCAACGAACTTTATAAACTAACCTGTATGCAGCCCACTATCTTGGGCTGCCAGTATTAACCTTTCATCTCATGTTTTGAATTCACCTCTCCTTAACCATTCCTGTGTTCGTTCCTGATCAACATGAGGTTCTTCCAGAAGTTTTCTATACTTGCAACTATATTTTTTCATATTTCATATTTCACATTTCTTGCCTTCTCATCTGATCCTTCACCTTATATTCTTTCTTTTGTTTTTTGGCACATTCAGTTGCTGCCTGATTTTTATCAACTTCTGGTTTGATGTCCATTCCTGCTTGACGTCAATAAGCTTCTGCTAGATTAAGCAGAGAAGTAATCTTAGATTTATTCTCCTCATGTTTCAAAACTTTCATTACATTTAGGTCTTGTGAGGTCAGCTGATATGTGTGTGGAGTCCCACAATTGCAAATCTATGCATATAATCAATTTCAAGGAGGCCCATCCCTCCTTCGGAATAGGGAATATATAATCTTGGTATGCACTGATTTTTATAAATTATTTGGTGAGCATGAAGCATCCTTCTTGTTTTCCTATTTAATCTATCCAGCACGTTTTAGGGCCAGTCAATCACTCCAAAACTGTAAGTTAGGACAGGAGGAGCAAACTGGTTTATAGCTTAGATTTTGTTCCTAGATGTCAGTGCTGTTTTCAGGATTAATTTAAATCTTCTGAAGTATTCCTTACTAAGTTTTATTCGCATTTGTTCGTGTTTTATTGTTGATCCTTCATCAGTTCCCAAATATTTATACACTCCTTCTTGCTCAAGTTCTTTTAGATCACATTCTTGTCCCAAACTGATGTTTACCTGGCTTTGCAGTTTTCCTGCTTTTCTTAATTTTATTTCAATATCTGTAGCTGTTACTTCATCCCATTTCGTATCCTGTACCTTAAAACATCTTATTCTTTCTTTTACTTCTTGTATCCATTTTGCATCTTTGTTATGTTGCACAGGATTGTCATAGACTTCTCTCCAAAATGTATCTATTTCTTCTTTTGTTGGTGGTCTTTCAATTCCTTTTACCTTATTTCCCAGTTCTCTATAAAAATGTTTTGGGTCATCAATAAATTGCTTATTTTGCACTTTTCCTTTATATTTATCTTCGTATCTTCTAAGTTTTTCTGCCTGTGCTGAAATTTTTAGTTTGTTATTTGCAATAGTGCATGATGGATTCTGGTCTGTTCTAATATAGCACATTGCTTTTATCACATCTATCTTTCTTAGTATTGTTGTTGATCTATTCCCTCTTCTATAGTCTTCTAACAGTGACACGTCTTGTCTTAATTGCTTTATAATTTTCTCTATTTGATATTTCCATGATGGTATCCAGTTTCTCCCCTTCCTTTCCCTCACTAGACTGTGTTGTTGTGGTAGAACTTCAGCAGTTATTAATTTAGCTGCACAGTAACGTATCCTGTTTACTTCTGTTATATCGCATGGATCTCTATGAACAGTTCTAATTACTGTGTTCATTTGTTTTATCAGACTTCTGACTTTTTGGATTTTATTAACCTTATGCAATCTATTTCTTTTATTGATCTTGAAATATCTGCCCATGTTTATTAAATCAAGCAATTCGTCTCTTAGCTCATTTTCTTCCAAACTGAGGGTACATCCCTTTTTTTCCAATTCCTCTGGGCATTCTATATAAGGTTCCATAGCATCTTCCTGTGACACATTCTCATCAATTTCATCCTGTGTCGTCTGTAGCTCTATCATATGGAAACTCACTGGCCTATCACTCCTCAACATTGACATCAGAGTTTCCACAGTTTCCTGTTCCTTCCTTTGCTATCCAGCTTCAAGTGAATGTTTATACTGGTTTCCTGTGGAAGGTTCCAAATTATCATCATATGGAACCTGACCAATTGCTTCCTGTTCCACGGTTTTCCCCTTAATTTGGATAGCCATTACTCTATCCTGTTGTGGTGCTTTCTGAATTAGATTTTCTACACTAAATCCTTCACTTTGCAGGTACTCCACAACCTCAGTTTCTATTTCTTTAACTTCTCCATTACTAATCTCCTTTTCTACTTTTCCTCTTTGTCTTCTTATTTTTTGTATTGTAAAGTTTTCCATGTCTGGATTCCTTTCCCTATATTTCTCTTCAAATATCTTTGGTGCTGTTCTTTTTATATTGGTTAGTTTTGCTTTCTCCTTTGCATAAATATTACACCATATTAAATCTATTTTTCTTTCCCATGTCCATATCTCTTCTTCAGATGTTCCCTGATCTTCCTGTTTCTCTCTGCTTTGGGGACTCACTGCATCCTGCTATGATGTAACCTGTGTTAGATCTTCTAGATCAAATCCTTCACTTCGCAGGCATGTCATAACTTCAACTTCTATTTTTTAACTTCTACTTTACAGATCTTCTTTTCTACATTCCATCTTTGTGATATTATTTTTTTTTATTGTGAAATTTTCCATATCTGGATGCCTTTGCCTGTATTTCTCTTCAAATACCTTTGGGGCTGCCTTCTTTACATTGATTAATTTGGTTTTCTCCTTTGCATAAATATTGCACCATATCAAATCTCTCTTTCTTTCCCATGTCCATATTCCTTTTTTATACTTTTCAAATATCCCTTGGTTTTGTTGTTTATATTTTTGTACTTTCTCAGATGCTTCTTTTTCCAAACAGATCAAGGTATCTTGATCTATATACTGTTTTTCACAAATCTGTTGTATTAATGACCACAAGTTTTCATTTGAAACTTTTGACAGTTTTTCTTGCAGAAGTATTTTCTTTTCTCTAATTTTTCTCCTAATCATTTTCTATATCTTGTGTCTGGAAATTCTGGGCTTTTTGCATAATAGTAACAATACATAATTTCTTTCTTATCCTCAATAGTTCACTTTATCATCTTTATGGCTCTTCTTTGGCCTATCAGTTTTTGTGAATTTTGTGGACTGTTATTTCCTTGTACAACAGGGGGGCAAACCTCCACCTGGGCCTGGCCTAGCCCCATTGTAGGAATGTTTCCTTATTTTGAGGATTCTACACTGTCTTCTTTTCCGGTCCTGGCACCAGTATGCCTCCCAGGATTGGGCACTTTTTATTTTGGGTCTTGTGCACCCAGATATCTTTTTTAGTTTTTGATCTACTTCTGTCCATGATATATGCTATATAAATATAGCCTGTATATCAGTATCACCTTGGTGAGATTTTGTGAAAACAGGGGTCCACTTTGTGAAGGTACTCACCTAGACTTGAGGATGAATTCAGTTTCAGCACTACTACTCTCCTTTGCTTGTTGACTTTTCATCTCTCCATTCAGACCCCTTTCTCCATTTGGACCCCATCTCTCCATTTGGACTCCTCTCTCCCCTATACTGTCCATAGGACATGAACATTATTTATTCAGATGGGAACTAAGCTGAGATAACATGAATAATTTGACTATTATTGACAGTGAAGAGGCAACTGAAACAATCCTGTAGGTTTAGCATTAAATGTTTTATCTAAAACACATCTCTAATACAAGGTAAAGATGTTCTCCAGAATTTTACTCAGATCCATCCAGACAAACTTCCCAGGTCTGCTGAGAGGTAGAAGTCCTTAGTCAAACTTTGGCACATGCCCAGTTAATGAGACAGAAGCACATGGCAACCAGGTTTGGTCAAACTCCATAAATATGAAGGCAACATGGCATACCACATGATGTAGCTATGAGTGGGCCTGCATTAGAGCTGTGTTAAACTATGTTCTCTACACACATAGGAAAGACCTAATCTTGTACCTACAAAAGAGCTAATCCTATACCTTTAACCATTCCTGGGATGTCAGCTCTGTTACACAGCAACATATTCCTCATTATGATATAATACTATATAATTGTGCTTTGCACGAAAACATAATGCATTTCACAGCTAGTTAATTTGTTAAAACTAAATTTTTGAAGTATTATGATGTCTGGCAATTACTTTTTGACTAAGCCAGAAGGACAAACACAGTAGCTGCAATTCTGTATTACATCATTGGGCAATTTCTCATCATGGCTGCAGTCATGGACTGCAGCAGTTAGCAAAGTAAGAGAACATATCAACATTTGCCATTGCAAACAGGCACGTTATCCATTTTCACTATGCAGCATCTAGGCACAATGGAAGCCACAACAGAGAAACAGGAGCTTAGAAACTATTTTGAGGTGAGGTCATCCCAATGTATGCTTCTTTGGCTATTAAGTCTTCAATAAGAAGCCATAGTTACAATAGGCAAGTGTCCCGCTGAATGGAGCAAGAAGATGTACAAGGAAAGAGGTTCTCATGTTCTCATTGAGGAATTATGCATATACATTAATGGACTCAATGCTAGCACCAAATTGGGCATTCCACAGAGGGAGTAGGCCTCCTTCCTTTCATTTTTATAGACATCTATGGAGGGAATGGTGTTAGTAGGGGGGGGGGGTTCTTACAATTAGAATGCTATTTACTTAGAATGTTCTAGTACCTTATTTTTGTATTAATATTTAGTTCATTTTTATTAGATTTCTTATGAAATTTTGTTTTACTAGCTCAGTGCTATAAATGCTGTATAATGATAAATAAAACTAATATTGCTGAAGGAGGTAAAATTTACTTTTACCATTTATAAAGACAGAAAGTTTAATTTTGATGACAGATAAAGACCTTCTGGGGCCCAGTGATTTGCCTCTTCTACTACCTATTGAGATTGTATTTAACTAAAGCGTTATTTTTCAACCCTCTCTTAATAATTGCCTTATGTTTTTTCCAATGCACTCTTGAGTATAATTAATGCTTGATGATATAACCTCTTCAAGAGTGCTATTTTAGTTTGATATAAATATAGATATAGATATAGCTATAGATCTACTATCCTTTGTTGAACATCACAAACATTGACTCGAGTAATATTGACACACTTAGTTGACAAAACAAACATTAACATGCTATTGCTCATGCTCTGAGGCTAATCCTTGGAACTTGCAAAGAAAAACAGTGTTCTTTGTATGGGTTCAACTTATTTGAGGGGGAGCCATTCCCCCATGACCCCTGCTAATTATATAAACTAACTCTGAGATCGAACAATCCCTGAAGAAAGGGTATACACCAGTACCCTGAGGAGTATAGATCTCTCACATCTGTCAACTATCTGTGCTGTCAACAAGTGTATTGACAGGCTGATCCTGAAATTGGTCGATATTGATCAATGCACTATCGCGGTAAACAAATATAAATAAATAAAGGACTACAGAGGTTGATTTAACTTCAAATTGACCTATGACTGGGAATCATAACCATCTATATCTGTGTGTGTATATATATATATATATATATATATATATATATATATATATATATATATAGTTATAGATGTATGTATAAATATATATATATATATATATATGTGTAGTTATAGATATACAATATATATATATATATATATATATATATATATACACACACACACACACACACACACACACACACACACACACACATATATATATATATATATATATATATATATATATATATATAAATAGATAGATATATATAGAAACAGATGTATAGATATATAGTGTGTGCGTGTGTGCACTGTGTTGTAGTTCTCCTTAAGTTCATTATGTTCATAGGCTGATACTAGACAAGCTATTATTAGAACCATTAAGAGTTTAGACAAGCCTCTTGAATTACTATTTTAATTCAGTAGTATTCACCTCCTTTATCTGGAAGAGATATGCAGGGTAACCAGGGAAGAATTTATAACTGTCTGTCCAATTATTGAGGATTATTTTGAAAGAGGACAGAGCACTGCTTTTTTTCTCAAATTTTTTTTATTATTTTTCAAATACATTTGAATGAATTCCATAGTATTTATACATGACATCTTAAATAACTATGTATACTATTTACATTAGCCTGACACTATAACAGATCTTAATGTTTACAGTTACTTTATACGTATGTCTAATCCTTTATCAGAGTATCTGATCAATTATTGTATAGTGTCAATCAATGATAAGACTTTTCCCCAAGGGTTGTTGATAAATTGCTTTGGATAAATTCTTAGTTCTTTAATTTGAATTTCCAACAATGCTGTGGTCTTCAGTAGGCTGTAGAAGTCTTCCAAAGTCAGTATTGTGTTTGTATTCCATCTTCTTTCTATACATTTCCTTGAGATTGCAAGTATAGTACATTCTAGGTACATGTTTGACCTATTCTAATGAGGACCTTCGTTCACATTTAATAATACAAGAGCTTTAGTTAAATAAAATGATTCATTAAATAAAGCTTGTAGAAAGTTAATACCATTCCAAAATGGCTTAATGTTAAAATAATCAAAGAAAATGTGGTTCCAATCTGCACTGTGTACTTGCTCACATCTTCAACATATTCCTTTTATGGAAGAACTAATTTTACTGATTCTATCTGGGGTTAAGAATGCTCTGTGCAAGCATTTCTAATTAAAAATTTAGTATGTAAAGGATGTATATTTTTATTGATAATAAGATATTTGTCTTAATATCTTCGGTTAACTGTATTGAGTGTCCTTTTGCTATATATTTCCAATATGAGGTTTTGGGTGTTGTTTAATAGTTTATCAATATTTTGTAAAATTTTGAAATACTGTTTCCCATGTCAAAGTTGTTATATATTATTTCATATATGTATTTCGTAAATTTAGGTATTTCTTTAAATGAAGAATTGTTAATTGTCATGGTCCTAATAAATGCACAAACACTCACAGATGTTTGATGACCTTTATTGTGATAAATTGCTTAATAACATAACTTTATTGAACATAAAAGACAAGACTGCGGTGGTGGTGCTGCGGTAGCATTGTCGCCTCACAGTATGACGTTGTCCTGTTCAATTCTCAGCTAAAGCGTCTTCTGTGCAGAGACATGCGTGAATGGGCATACCTTCGTTGAAGGTTATGCATCAGAGCTGGCAGCTTGGTATGTAAAAATCTACTGCCAATCATTAGTGGACCGGAGTTCCGCTGTGGCGACCCCTAACCGGGAAAAGCCAAAAAATACAACATTGAACATAAAAGACAAACATAAGGGCAGCATTCCTGCTCACCCCTTGAATACAGTTAGCTAAGCAACAACAAAACTGTTATCAAACATCAGTCAAATCAACATACAGGCAGCATCCCTGCTCAACCATATATACAATAGCCAAAGACAAGGCAGCGTACCCGCTCACCTTAGATAAACAATAAAGGCAGTGTCCCCACTCACCTTAATTCCTCATAAATAACAATTTTCATGCACCATCCTGTAGAGGGGGAACAGAAGAGGGTCAGGCCTGACCCTCTTCTCTGCCCAACAACCTCAAACCAAAATCAATTGGGTCGGGCAGGGAAGGCAACAAGACCACACCAAAATGTGCTTATTCACTTTGGATTGCCTTTCAAAAACCATTCAAGCCACACCCCTAGCACTACCTCACTTCCCTTCAAATGCCAACTCACTTAACCCTTTCCTACCCTTCTCAGCCACCCAAATAACCTAACACAGCTACCACCCAACATGCCCCCATCCCATATTAAACAGTCCCGTGACAAATTTGTCTGTGCAAAACTTCACTTGTCATGGTCCTAATAAGTACACAAACACCCACAGACGTTTGATGATCTTTATTGTGATAAATTGCTTAATAACATAACTTTATTGAACATAAAAGACAAACATAAAGGCAGCGTTCCCACTCACCCCTTGAATATAGTTAACTAAGGAACAACAAAGCTGTTATCAAACATCAAACAAATCAACATACAGGCAGTGTCCCTGCTCACCTTAATTCTTCACAAATACCAATTTTCACCCACCATCCTGTAGAGGGGGAACAGAAGAGGGTCAGGCCTGACCCTCTTCTCCTCCCACCAGCCCTTAAAGGGCTGTTTCCCCTCAAACAATACCTTTCTTTACAAGATCCTCCACCATCAAACCCAAATTAAGGTTAAATAAATCCAAACCGAAATCATTGAGGTGAACATCATCCATCTATACCACACTAGATCCTTACTGTCAAACTCTACATGCTGGACCGTATGTACCCCAATTTCTCCCAAATATTTTGCCAACTTAAAATTGACATATCTGCGAGCCTTCTCCATGGTGGCAAAATTCCATGTCTCTTTCCATACCAACCGAGGAATAATCTCAAACCAGATAACAACCATATCCAGATACATCCTCCACAATGCTAAAATGTCCTCACGAAGTTGATAAACCAACTGCCTCTTCGGTACCCTGCCTAAATCATTGCCACCTGAATGAATTACTGACACCTGAGGCAACCCCCACTTAACCTGCCACCCATTAAATTCTTGCAATATTTGACTCCACCTTAGCCCTCTAACACCATGCCAAATGATTGTTAAGCCAAAATGATCCAAACCCAGATTTATGCCATTGGGTCTAACCTCCACACACCTAGCAGCCCAGAATATGAAGGAATGGTCCAAAATGATGATCCGTCTCTGATTTAAGAGAAGAGAGAGAGAAAAAAATTAAAAACCAAGTCTCTACAAACTGTTTAATATAATTCAAAAAGGCACTGGATGTCCACTGACCCACCCGTTTGATTACTTCCACTGACCTACCTTCCTTAGCCAGTTCAGATGCCCTACCCATCCAAAAGAAATGTGAAGAAAACTTATCCTCTTGCAAACCCACACTCCAAAGCACCCTTCTCATAACCATATTCAATTGCATGCCTGTCAATGCTTTACCACTCACTGCTGAAAAAAACAACTGTTGAATTCTACCCTTCTGTACCCCACACAACTTTCTTCCCCAAACTACTGGACATCTCCAAGCTACCCCCACCTCCTCCAAAACAATGGGTGGCTCAAGCCCCTCCTGATCTGTCTTTGAAGAACACAGTCTAATATGTACCGTCCTCATAATATCAATACATCCTCCCATATCAATGAACCCAATAACTCTGACACACGAAATGCACCGCAATACATCCAAACATTAACTGTACACCACAACACATGCTCATCCAAACAACCACACACTTTACCCAAACCCTTTAACAACATTCTTAAAATACTTTTTGTAACCGGCCATCTCCTATTTGTGCTGCTCCCTTCAACTTTAGCCCACCCTTTTAACACTCTACTCAGAACCCATGATCTAGTGAAATCCTCTAATCCAACCAACCGAGTATACGCAGCAATGGCTGCTAAGATCACCCTTACCATTCACACTGCCCTTGCCTGCCCCTTCAACTTGGCTAGATAATGTAATAGTAAATTCTCAGACCACACGCAGTCCTCATCAGATAACTGATGCAAATATTTGTCAAATTCAAGCAATCCCCTACTGTAGGCTCGTCTCGTGGATGCCACCCATGACTGTTGCACCAACCTGCCAATCACTATTGCCCAATCTGCCAAATGTTGGATGGGACAACTGACAGATGCAAAGCTGACAGAACCTGCAGAACTGAAAACGAGACAAACTATCAGCTATCTCATTCGAATCCCCTGGTACATGCAACCCTGTAAAAGAAAAGTTAATCAGCAAGCTATGCAACACCAATTTCCTAAGAATAAATAACAAGCAAGGTGCTTTAGCCATTTTTATCTGTAGCACTCTCACCACCATAGAATTATCTGAATGGAATACCACCCGCCGCCTCTTCAAACGATCCTTCCATACCACCAAAGCCACCCAGATTGGCATCAACTCCAAAAAGCCAACATCCCGTTTCAACTCCTCTGACCAATGCTCCGGCCATGGAACAGTAAACCATTGACCTGCAAAGTAAGGACTCATTCCGGACCACCCAGCTGCATCAGTAAACAACTGCAGTTCTACTTGTGTAACCCAATGCAACTGCCAAAATGAAATCCCATTAAACTGTTGTAAAAATTCCATCCACAAATCTAAATCCTCTTGTGCCAATTTACTGACCCGTACTCTGTGGTGCTTACTCTTATGTCCTTTCAACAAAAAATGCCACAGACCGACAAAACCTCCGCCCAGGATGCACTGCCCTGCACGCAAAGTTCAACAAACCTAACAATTCCATAACATCCTTCACCCGAACCTTAGGCCTAGAAGTCACCCAAATGATCTTGTCCTGCAGCCTAACCATCTTACCTGGAGGCAAACAAAACAAACCCTGCTCTGCATTTACTGTCAACCCCAAAAATTCCAAGGCCCTCGCCGGGCCCTCCAACTTATGCTTAGCCAAAGGCACCCCCAAGGCCTCACACATCCCCACAAACTCTTGCATAGCTACCTGTACACCTTGCTTACCTTTCCCCACAAATAAAAAATTATCTAAATAGTGTACAGCTTGCTGATCTTCCACCCCCTGCTGCCATATCGAGTGCAATGCTGAGCTAAACTTCTTGAAAGTAGCACATGCCACCGCACATCCCACTGGCATGGTAGTGTCAAAATAAAAGTTGCCCCTACCACCATGCCTAATAACAGCCAATCCTCCTCCCTCACAGGTAGCAAATGAAAAGCTGACTCAATATCTACTTTAACTAGCCAAGGATCCTTGAAACTCCTAATGTCCCGAACTGCATCATCCAAAGATGAAAACATTACTCTAGCCTCTTCACTGGGAATGAAATCATTCACTGACTCATCCACAGGGTACGATAAATGATGAATAAAGTGAAATTCACCCTGCTTTTTATTTGGAACCAAACCTAATGGTGACACCTTAAAGTTAGGGAAAGGAGAGTAACAAAAAGGACCTAACATCCTCCCAGCCTGACACTCTTTGTCAATCATCTCTTGCAAAATCACCTCCCTGCCTTTGACAGACCTCAAATTTCTCCCCACCCTCCCAACCCCCACCAATGCAGACATAACTGAAAATCCCTTGGAAAAACCTTCTATGAATTCCGCTGCTACCACTGACAGCGGATAATGCGTCAATAAGTCCTTCAATACATTCACCTTAATAGGTGAATGGTTCCCCAAAACTCCCTCTACCTCCCTGAAAGGACCCCCACCACCAATTTGGCCTAGAAAATTTGCCTGAACATGCCCGCCTAGCAATGCTGAACGGGTACTATTCCAACCTCTTATACCCCTAAAATGCAGTGCCTGAC
This sequence comes from Protopterus annectens, assembly GCF_019279795.1. NCBI lineage: Eukaryota > Metazoa > Chordata > Ceratodontiformes > Protopteridae > Protopterus > Protopterus annectens. The sequence goes on from NC_056732.1 coordinate 1,225,608,764, forward strand.
CCCCAACCTGACCCCCACCCCCCACATTGTGTAAATGCATGCTCCCCCATACACTTTGAGCAAATATAAGCAAATCTACAACCCACCCAGGAACACCTACTGGCATTAAAAGCCCAACACATTCTTGCACCTCCCTCAGATGGCTGAGATAATCTGCTTCCCCCTCCTCTGGTATCCATCCTGGTGGACAGCCAAATGTCCAGATGTCTGACCTCCCAAAGCATAGACTTAGCTACTGTTTACGCTTGTAAAATTTTGGGTCATACCACAACCATGCATAACTGGGCTTCAACCTCTGCACTTCACTAATAGTTAAAAAATAAGCCAAAAGAGGAAGATCCAGTGAAGTGTCCCTTTCCAAACACACCGCCATATAATAAATGAAACTTAGGAACCCAATTATCCCATGTTTTAACCCAAAACCTCCCTACCCTTTTGCGACCTATTGCAGCCAATGCAGCCAAGAGGTCCTTCCCATTAGCCATCTCTGCTTCTGTCAACCACTGAACCCCATCTGTATCAATCAATTCAAAAATATCGACAAACTCCCCTTTCCAAATCTTCTCCTTTACTAACAGAGATATGTGCGGGGTCAGTAAAATGGAGCCCCTTCCTGTCGCAAGGCCTGTGATGTCAACCAATCCCCTGGCCATAAACCAAAATCAGACCCTACCTCATGGACATCCAGCCCTAGCTCCTGATCTAACAGGGACAGGGTATCCTCAACAACCCAACAACAACAGATGAAAGGCAGATGAACGAAAACCACAAGACCAGTAAAACTAGGTAAATTTATTAGCTCTCTTGTTGAAACAGACAAAAAAGTTTGCTCTCTCTCTAGCGCCTCGGCCACAGTAAGCCTTCAAGGAGTAAACCTTCACAGTTGTAAAACACTTTATATAATTGCAACAATTAAAACAATTAAAATCAATTATACAAATCAATTAATTAATCAACTCACACTTTTCCAGCAGCACTCTGTATTCAATCCATTTGGCAACAAAGTGCCATACTTTTTTGGCTGTTTCAACAAGAGAGCTAATACATTTATCCTCAACAACCCCTCCATACTCAGCTAAAGCCTCCAAACCGCTACCCAGTAGCCCTCTATGGACACCCTCACTGCCCCCTACCTTGCCCCCCGCACCTGCTCCAGTCTCCTCACCCCCCCAAGCTGGATGAATTATTACCTGCTGCTGATACAGGGGGGGTCATCACCTTTGTATCCTTCTCTGCCTATGCTGTCTGCTTGGCTTTTTTCACCCTGGATGCCTGGGTTGTAGTCATCTGCCGCTTCTTATGCATGGTCACACCCCGCGTGCTAGTTGTTGATACCTCAGCAGGAATGGCATTGAACAAATCTTCAGCCTGTGCTACAATACTGGCCCATCTCTGTCTTAAAGCCTCCACTATAATCACCTAGAAAGAAACAAAGAAGTTAACAACAATAAAAACTTGGCACAATAAAGTTAATCTCAATAACTACCTATACTGCCACAAACCCATTCATACTCCAGCCACACACTGTAGTCACCATAACCCTAGGTTCCCCTGAAATCCCAGAGGGGAAAAAAACCTCTTGCCTCATATTATCATGCCTTTGTCTTAATATTAATCCTATCTAAACCACCACACCTACCTCTCATGTCTAGGCATGCATCAGCAGCAAGTTGAATTGTTTACATTCTCTTTTTTTTATTTATATATTAACCTATATATACAGAAAACCGAAAAAAAAATTGCCTACACTACTGCTCATGGGCAGAAAGCCACACAGCTCGACAAGCCCAGGAAAGCAGAGCATCTCTGCTCTGCCCCCTCAGCACTAGACTACCAGGAAACCATATAAGAAACAAGAACCGGACTCCACCATCACCACACACCACCACGGAACCATACTAGATCACCAGGAATAAAAATCAAACAGCCATCCCACACAACAAACCGCTAGACCACCAGGGAAGCAAATGACCAAACAGACATCCCACACAAGCACCGTATGCCAGCTCTAGACCACCGGGGAACGAACATCCATACAACCCTCTCACTCTATCCCCACTCATATCACACAAACACACTAGACTACTACAGAATCAACACGGCCATGTTACTTACCACCGCACGCCAACACTAGACCCCAGGGATGAAAGGCTAGGGGGTTACTGCTTGAAAAGAAAATTGATAAGCTGTCATCCCCTTATTTCTCATTCATTTATTTATTTATTTTATTTTTAATTTAATATCCATAGGGCGCCGCATGCGCATCCGGCTGTTAATGGTCAGAAACCAGCCCATGAATTACCACACCCTCTTCTATGGGCTGAGCAGTACTAGACCACCAGAGAAAGTGAAATAGCAACAAAAGACTAAATAATAAACAATAAACTTAACAGCGTAGCACTAGACCACCAGGAAACATAATATCACACAAACTTACTAATTAAAATAAACGGCACTAGCACACCAGGGAAAGTTAATATTTAAACCAAAACTCTTCCTAAGGATGGTCCAGCACTAGCCCCCCCGCCCCCAGGGAAAGTTAATAAATACACAAAAACTTTCCTAATAACCTAACAAGTCACTTCAAATATGTCTTGTGCCCAAAAGCTGAATTCACCATGGCCTCAATTAACTGGAAAACAAGCCCCACACCAGAAAAAGACCTAACACTACATTTAACCTTCTTATATATCCTTTATACAAGCCCCACACCAGAAACAGATCTAACACTACATTTTACCTTCTTAGACATCCTTTATAAATGGAGAGAAAAAAAAAAGAATTCTTAAAAACCCAACAAAGCTGTACTCGCCTCACTGCTTATAACTACCCAAGGCCTACCTTACTCACAACCTCAGGTCATCTGGGACGTGATCCTGCCTCAACAACAAGACCACACCAAAATGTGCTTATTCACTCTGGATTTCCTTTCAAAAACCTTTTAAGGCACAACCTAGCACTACCTCACTTCCCTTCAAATCCCAACTCACTTAACCCTTTCCTAAATCTTATTAGCCACCCAAATAACCTAACACAGCTAGCAACCAATACCCCCCATCCCACATTAAACACTCCCGTGACAAAATTGTCTGTGCCAAACTTCACTTATTCTACTTAAATCTTGCAAATATGACAGAATATTCTGTAAAGTTAGCCAGTCCTGTTGTGGAATTTTGTATGTTGTTTTTATTACTTGCATATCTAAAACTTTTATTTCTTTGATACATTAGAGCCAACAAACAAATCCTTTCTGTTCCCAGGAATTAATAATTTCTCTATATATTTTATGTGGAAAGTTCTTTGTGACCATAAATTGTGTTAAAAGATCAAACCAGATTTTTAAATCTATATTTGCATTAATAGTTTTCCTAAATGAGTCCATGTAATAATTAATCATACGAGTTGTAGTGGGTTTAGTTATGTTATATTGCATACTAATACATGATATGTGCCATGGCAAATTGTTTTTATCTGTTATTTGAAATTGTTTTTTTGTAAATCAAATGAATTTATTGATATTACAGTTAGTAATTATTTCCAATTTGCAGAGTAATTTGGACTTATCCAATTTGAGATTGTTTTAGATATTGATGCTTTTATATATGTTTCTATATCAGGAAAGTTTAATCTTCCCTGTTTCCATGGTCTGATATGATGCATTAAAGCTATTCTGTTTCTTTTGGGAAACCATAAAAATTTTATTAGGCAAAAATGCATTTCTTTAAGTATGTTCCTTTCTAATTACAGTTGTATTGTCAATGTTATATATAGGATCTTGGGCAGTAAAACCATTTTTATTAACTGTAGTCTATCTTCAAATGTTAATATTATATTGTTCCATTTTTCCACAGAGATTTTAATTGTATTGGTGATATTATTGTAGATTTATGAGACTAATTCATTATTATCCTTGCATACCTCAATTCCTATATATTTTTAGGTAGATTCTTGTTTCCCTATGATGTGAACCCCCTTAGTCTGCAGTCCTTTTATTTTATTTAAAAATAAACATTTTGATTTTGATTTATTGAAATGGATTCCTAAATTCATGTGAAATTTGTCAATTAATATCTCTAATTCTTCTAATGTCTCTTTTGTATTAGATAATGTCATCAGCAAATAGCATTACTTTAGAACTGTATTGTTCATAAACATTTATTCCTTTGATTTTTATATTGTTACAAATTGAATCTGTCAGTATTTCAAAAGCCAGAGTAAATAGAATCGGTGACATGGGACATCCTTGTTTAGTGCCTTTTGTTATATGTATTATTTGTAGATATATTCGTTAGGAGGTGAAGAAAGGCTGCAGGAAATTCAAATAGCATTAAGATTTTTGAATTCCTATTCCCAATTTAGGGAATCAAAGACTATATCTATATCTAAGCCAGTTATGAGTGTTTCTTTATTTTCTTTATTAACATAATCTATAATACTTATACTTTCTTTTTTTATCTCCAAATGATTTCGATTTCTTTTAGCTTTTACTGACAAAAGTTTGGATTGTATATCTAAAAATTCAGAATCCCATTCTCTGATTTTTTTTTTATACCAAGTTAGGGTTTACCATATATGTAATCTTTTAATGAGTCCTAGATCATTATTTTATTTATCTCTGTGGTATAATTAATATCTAAGAAAAACTGTAATTCAGATAATAATCAGGGTTTGAACTCTTTAATTTTAGTTATATATGCTGGAATTCTGGAGTTAAATATTAATGGTTTGTACCCATTTTGAAATTTTAGTATCAATGAATTGTAGTCTGAAAAGGGGCAGGGCGTAATTGAGTAGTTAATGATTTTAGAGTGTAAGTCATGGGCAGCAAATATTTTATCTATTCTAGTTTGGGTACCAAATCTGTGATCTTAATGGGAAAACAACAAAGATCTATCTTCTTTAAATTTGAAAGTATCTAGAAGATGAAATTATTCTACCCACTTGTTTAAATCTTTTGATACAGCAGATGTACACAGTGGTCTTTTATTTCTAGTTTCAGAAATATCAAATATACATTTAAAATCTCCTCCTAATATTAAGTTGCCTTTATAATTATTGGAAATGAAATCCAAGTGTTTTTAACAGTTCCTGTTCCAATGCCTGGGAACCAGTATAGATTGGCTAGGGTCCATATTCTGTTATAGTATTTAACTATTACTAATGCCATAAGGCCTTCTTTATCTTCATACTTATAAATGATGTCTGGGTTAATCACATTTGTTTTCCATAAAATTGTTACCCCTTTTGTCTTTGACTTATAACTGGATTGCACCAATATCATATATTCCTTAGGATTCCATTTGTAATTGTCATTTGTTTTGAAACGAGTTTCTTGATGGAAGACAATTTGTACTTTGCTCAGTTTTAAATATTTCAGTAGCTTTGATTTCTTGCAAGGATTGTTTAAGCCATTGGTATTTAAAGATAATAAAGTTAAATCCATCTTAGGTTATTTAGACTATGTATTTTTTGTTTTATTGTGACTATTAAACATTTTCCTCTGATAACTATAAAGTATATGGTTGAGCTTTTAAAGGAAAATATCAGTTTTACACTTTGAGTGTTTACCAATATAGTAATATTTTGGTCAGGCATACTAAAAATGTTTTTTGTGAAATAACAAATTTATATTAATAAATATTTAAAAAACTAAGATCCGTACTAGCCATGGAATGAAAATCATTCCTAATCTGCTGGATAAACCTAAGTCCATCAGATTATCACTCATACATTGACAATCAAGAACACATGAGCTCCATAAATTGAATTATCATATGTAGAATATTTGTAATAGGAATAAGCAATATTTATATTATTTTGAACAGATATAGTACTATTGTAGATTAGACAGAATTCTAATATAATATGTCTGCTTATTGTATAAGCAATTAATATTTACATGAAAGATAGATGACAAGCAATTCAATCATAGTAAAGTAGGATGTATCATATATAAAACCTCAGTAAAAGATTACAGCACACAGTTATTTAACATATTCACCCTTATTAATTAATTATTTCAAGACGTATTACTTAATATAAATAGATGGTAATAATGTTTATACCTAATGTTTATAATATGCATTTTACTGGATATATCAGAAGTTATATTTCATTGTTTGCCAGCATTTACGTAATCACTTTGTTGTTAACTTACTTAAAGCATCAAGTTTGTTTTATGTGAACACTGATGAACGTTAGTGCATTTTAATTATCAGTGCATCCCTCTTTCCCCCATTTCCTAAACATAAGGATTTTCATATCTGTCATTTCTTATTATAAAATGATTGAAATTATAGGTTAAAAACAACAAATTCACTTATTGTAATTAATGATTGCAAGTTCCCTTTCCATATTAATAAATTGCCAGTTTATGGCATATACTGAAAATGTTTAGATGTAAATGGCAACATTCTATTTTATATAATCAGCAAAGGTTAAACTGAGTGATTATTGTCAATTTCATACTATTTGTTCAGAATGTGATTGTTACATTATGTGACATTTCTAGTTCAAGCTTCTATTGTTTCCTTTGAACAACTTTGTCAGTTTGATGTCATGTATAAAACATTAGTTACATTGGTAACAGCTTAAGTCTTATGTATGGTCAAGATGGGATACAAACAACTATTCATGTTAAAGCAATTATATGACTTGTTATGCACATTTACTTATATGAGAACATCATCATGCTTCCCGTTGTTGTTCAATATAGTGTATGTCATTTATGACACATTAAAACAGTAGTGTTATTATACACAAGCCCGTGTTATTAAACTGAGTAACTATTGTCAATTTAATACTATTTGTTCAGAATATGTTTGCTACATTCTGTGACATTTCAAGGTCAGGCTTCTATTGTTTCTCTTGAACAACTTTGTCATTTTGATGTCACGTATAAACATTAGTTACCTTGGTAACCACTTAAGTATTATATATGGTCAAGATGGGATACAACTACAATTCAAGTTAAAGGAATTACATGACTTGTTATACATATTTACTTATATAAGAAATTCATCATGCTTCCCCTTGATGTTCAATGTAGTGTACGTCATTTATGACAAGTTAAGACAGTAGTGTTATTATACACAAACCCATGTTATTAAATCCTGTCTTTGATATATAAATTGAGCAGACTGTTTCATCTTATATGACAATTATATATTTTATGTCTAGATTTACTAAAATCTTGCATTACATAACTACTGTGTTTTTTTTTGGGGGGGGCTGTTGCTTAGTTATTTGAGAGATCACAAGTTGTTATGTTTATTCTTATTATTAGCTCCTTCCAAGCATGTTTATACAGTCCATAGACTTTAAATTATGAGCCCCTTCTAGTTTCTTATTTTTTATAAGTATATTTACATCCTTACATACACACATAACAGTACTTCAAGCACGGGCAACAATGCCCATCCAGTTTTTCCAGAATACCATTCAATAGTTCATGCGGTGTGCTTCCAGGCTGTTCTTACAATATCCAAACCAATATTTGTCCTGTTCCATTTTACCAGCCTGTTACATGCAGTGGCCACACTGCCAGTGAACCGATCAACACATCTTCCTTTTCCACAGATATTTCCACGAAGGAAATCTGATGACTATCTAGCACTTCCTGGCAATCCCAAACACCTCTAGAATCAGCTATTCGCATGTGCCCAGCACATCCAAGCAAGCTCACCTTCCAGACCACTGCACAGGGTACAGCACAAGACCAAGTGCTCTTAGTCTTTCACAATAACTCAGACTTCCACTCTTATGTAAGTCCTTAATGTGTTTGGACCAAAATACATTTTAAACATAACATTGCACTTATTATTTTTTTTATCAAGAATCAAGTTAATGAGCTAAATGAAGTGTTGGGAGACCATCAATATGTGTACATGTGGTTTAGAACAGCCCTTTTATTATTATTTCTTTTAAACCAAAAACTTCATTTCCGAGATTCATCTTGGAGGCTCCTCAGAGCCATTAAGCATTATTGTCACTCTGTCTCCATTACCATGGCAACCTGGGAACATCTGCTTCTGTTAGTGTGTCTGTGTACTGCATACCAGAGGTTCACAATGCACCTGAAGCAAAGCTTCACTTCATTGACTAACTTCAAGCCTAAATTCCCTCTCTTTCAGTGAGGCAGCAGCCAGGAATAGAACCAAGAGCAAACAGATCAAAAAAAAAAAACTTCCAGCAAGCTGCTACAACAAGAGATAACACATTCTTCCAGCCTTCCCAACTCTCACTCAGCAGATGTATAAACAAACTATTCTCTGGCAAAATAGCCCAAATCACAGGTTTATCCGCCCCCTTCCCATGGATTCAGGCTAAAACACCAAATGTCTCTTCCTAATATAGCATCAGTAAACCTCAATCACAAACCATAACCCACAGCTTCCCAGAGACGAAAACAGCAACATACAACAGCTGCCAGACACAGCTGTATCCACACACACCATGTCAGGCTTAATCAAGCAGCACTCAAAGCTATGATATCTGCCATAACTGATATTAACTATGTTTAGACAGAATAATAATGACATTTGGACTAGCTACCAGGCATGGCTACATCCACACACACCATATCTGGATTGATCAAACAACACTCGAAGCTATGATACCTGCCATAATTGATATTAACTATGTTTAGACAGAATAATAATGACATTTGTATGAAGAGCTTCCTTTTATTATTTAACCAGAATATACATGACATTTCTAAATCATCCTTTAACTGAAGAAGGCATTATTTTCCATGACACCATTTTTTTTTCAAAAACTCTACTGTTACCGTTATTATATATGATGTTAATTTGTTACATTTGAGTCTGAACTCTGATGAATGGTATCTTGTTGAATTACTTAATTACTTAAATTATTATAAGTAAAAACAATAAAAAATGAACAAGATAAGTATTCACTGAGTTCAAGTAGGGGAATAGAAACATCTATGTTTGTATAATATGTTGCTTTGTTTGGCTTATATATAATGTAAATAGTAACCCATCTCGACCTACCTTTATTTGTGAAGAATTATTGGACTCCTTGAACATTCTGAATAAAGCATTACTGTTTCTCAGTTGTTTAAGAAACCCTCCTTTTTTTAAATAAAAAAAGATGACAAGTGACGTACCATATCAGTTGATACTTTGAGAGATGTAGTTGTAAGAGTTATTTTTTGGGACAGCTATCTTGGAATCATTTTTTTGTTGTTTCTTCTTTCTAGCATCAGTCCAAGGATTTGTTTCTATTATTCTTTTAAGAATAGGGGCCATCCATTTCATTTCTTCTGGGATAGACACTATGTTGTTGTTTTTGATGACTATAATAGCTACTTCTAAGTCATTAAAGGTTCTCATCTCATTGGCAAAAAGTATTTTTATCTTGGCTGGAAAGGCCAGCTGTGCTTTAATGTGGTTTTGTTTCAACAGTTTTATTATTGGCCAGACTTTTTTTCCTTTGTTCTAGTATTCTGGAAGAATAATCACTGTCAAATCTTATCAGGCTTTGATTGTATTTTAAGGGTGATTTTCTTCAAGCAGATTTTAATATTAGTTCCTTGTCCAGAAATGAAAGAAATTTTATAACTATGGATCTAGGTGGAGTATTTGTTGAGTTAGAAGCAGGTTTCCTCAGTGCTTTATGCGTCCTTTCAAATCCAAATGAAAGTCCCTCTTTCAAGGCTAAAAATTCAGGAATCCAGGTTAAGAATGAAATAATGTCTTCTACTTCAGTGTTTTCAGGCAGACCAAAGATCCTTATGTTGTTTCTCCTTTCCCTGTTTTCCAAGTCATCTATTTTGTTAAGCAGCCATGAATTGTGTTTAAGCAGAACTTCTTTTTGGAATTCTTCCTCTTTGAGTCTCCCTTCAATGTCATTTAGAGAAGTCTCTATATTTGTTATTTTTGTATGATGTTGCTGTAATAGTTCCTTAAGAGTATCAGTTTATTTTTGAGAATTTAATTTGAGGTTTTCTAAGTCATTTTTAAAGTCATCCATCTTCAAAGATAGTTACTGTAAGGTAGATGTCATCAATTGCAGTTCAATTTTCAAAGCAGCATCTGGATGAGAATTCCTTGAGTTGTTCGTATTCAGTGACTCGCATGGTGGTGCAGCAGTTAGCGTTACCACCTCACAGCAAGAGGCTATCTGGTTCGATCCTCGGCTGGGGTGCCTTCTGTGCGGAGTCTGCATGTCCTCCCTGTGGTTGTGTGGGTTTCCTCCGGGTGCTCCAGTTTCCTCCCACATCCCAAAGACATGCTTTAGGTGGATTGGACACTCAAATTGGCTCTAGGTGTTTGTGTGTGCCTTCTGTGGAAGGTTGGGCACCGGGCTGGCAACTCCACACTGTAAAACTCCACTGTCAATCATGAGCGGACAGGTGATCCACTGTGGAAACCCCTAACCGGGAAAATCTGAAAGAAGGAGTTCATATTCAGTGACTCAATATATCTCCAAGTTACTTGACAAGAAAATGTTTGTATATCTCCACCAAAATTGATATTTATGTAGTTTAGTAGTTTATCTATAGATTTCTGACATTTTAAACTTGAAAATAATAAAATGTTCCTATATTATTATACTAGTTTATGGAGCTCTCAAAATTCACTGCACTCAATTGGCCATCCAGGCTCTGCCCCCTCAGCACTGCTCTTTTTGCCATGCAGGGGGCAGCCTGTTCCACAGGAATTGAATGCACTAGGTTTGGTACCTATCCCACCAACAAGTCTTACTGACTTCTTCATGTTGGTTGAAATCCTTGTTGTAGGTACTTTTGGAGCCATCGGCTGTGTGGAAGTGTAGGTGGCTGAATGTGGAAGGGTCTTTCATGGCTCAAACAACAAGCTAAAGGTAACCATGAAGGAATTAGTTGGAGACTAAGCTCATTGAGAAGGCTGTTATCTATCTGGGTGCTTAAGTTAAATGAGAGTATAAATCCATTTATTTAAGAATGTCTGATGCTTCTCGGGTTGTGCAATATGTTTAAAAAGGTTCCTGATTAAAGGACCATTATATTCAGTGATAGGCCTTAGTCACATTTTATTCAGTGATAGGCCTGGGCAGTATTATATTCAATGATGGGCTTTAAGAGAGATAGTTTAAGATGTAGCAAGAATACTTTAGCTCTAATTACTGCCAGAAATTATATGGGAAGACGGAAGAGAAGGATTTTTGAACTATTTTTGGAAACATGATGGTCAAATGGCAGGGAGTTGTCAACAGAATTTGCTCAAGTCTATGAGTCGTGTGTCATTTATATGATAGCAGTTGAAGACATTTTGTTTACCAAATAGAGCCATATTACTTTTCTTAACATTTAGCTTAAAATCATTGTTAATATTCCTAGAGCTGACACAGTCAAGTCATTGGTTAATTAACTCTGTTTTGGATTGTGAGATGATATTGTGCCAAGTCTGCAGTCATCACTAAGTTTAGCTAGCCACGAGCCTGTAACATTAGACTGGATATCTCAGTTACTGATGCCAAAAAGAAGGGGGTGGGGCAATACTGAGCCATGTGGGACACTACTGGTAATATTTTTACAGTCAGAGGATGCCACTGTAAATTTTGCTACATGGATTTTGGCAGCCAACATGTTAGTTATCAAACAGATAATGTAAGAGATTGTAATGTGTTTAATAAGTGTATTAATAATACCCACAATAGGGGATTGTATCAAAGGCTTTTTTAAAGTCAAGATAGGGAGTGAGAATGGAATTACCATAGCCAATGGCTTCGGTGACATTTCTGAATAAGATACAATTGCTTGGTGAGTGGTAGGTCAATCATTCTGTAAATGGATCACAGAAGCTGAGATTAAAAAGGTTTAGGAGGGGTTAACCAAGGCTATATTTAGTGCTAATAAATAAGCAACACTGTACATTCAGGGTTCATGAAATTGGTGTTTTTAGCTTTGGATAGGGGAGCTAAAACTTAGTCTATGGTAATTTTGGGATATGGGTAATAAATAAGGAGTGGGAGCAGTACAGTTAGAACTAAATATATATATTTATATATTTGAATAACGGCTATTTGCATGGGATATGAGTGGATATTACTAAAGAGAAGCTGAGAAATGTGTTATGTGTTACTTTTTAACTTTCTGACATAGTAGAATTTGCATTTATAATAAATTTTGATGGAAATGGCTACCTGACTTCATACTCAGCTTTACACTTTCAAATGGTACGTATTATCAAGATACCCAATAAATTTCACAAGACACAGTTCAGCAGAGAATAATAATCTCCTGTACTGCAAGGAGAAATATCTATGTGGGAGACCAGGAAATCAATGTCCTGCCCCCTGAACAACATATGCATGGAATTTGTATACTTTCTTTCATTAAAAGCAACATGATTGTAAAGATCATAGAACAGCCACTGACCAATTACAAATTAACACTACAGCATGAATTTTGCTAACAAAGATCTCCTGACTCCTAGTTTATTACTTAGGCATGAACTCTGAATTACATTATCAAAATTTCTAACAGAGAACAACATTTTTTTACATTTCTACCCTGTCAGCAATTAGTACTATTAACAAAACAAAGGGGTGAGTTCAACAAACCACAGGAAGCCGAAATGGAATCCAAAATATCTTTTACTGGAAACTTGTTAGCGCTTTCGTGTTATGGTATCCAAACACTTCTTCAGACAAGTTCTTTTCATTTCCAACCACAGTTTAAATATACATCTCTATTACCACATTTATTCAATTACATAAAAAACAATTAAACCAATATTTCAATTAATTAATTAAGTACTGCCCAAATGAAACCTGAATGCTGTGTTAAAAACAGTTTCTTTTAAAACCAATGTTATTTTTACAAAAATTCATTACATAAGGTTAAAAACCTAAGTCAAAGTGAATTTAAATACCATTAAATATGCTATAATATCTAAAAATCATGTTTATTTTCTAACCATAGCAAGCCAAACTTGTTGTTATTAAATTTGCTATTTGATTTTTTGTGTATATGTATAATATATATATACTAAAATTGTTTATATAGACAAATAAATAAATGAATATATAAACAAAATATTTAAGCATTTAAACAAAATGTGTAAACAAAATGTATAAACAAAATGTATAAACAGTATCCCCAAATTACATATATTAATATAAAACAGTTATTTTTTATGTGACAGAATTTTTATTCATTTGCTTGTAAATAATATATATAAATATAAATATATATTTATATTATCTTATAAGTGCTTTTTGTTTTAATAAACATTTAATGGAACATGCTTCATTTATCCCAGGGTGGATATGTGCATTTGTTTTTAGTTGCCAAAGCAACTCACATTCTTCTAACTTTAAATGCCATGGTCCTCCCCTGGGGTTTGTTCTTATTTTTTGCACAACATTAAACACAAAACTATGATTGATGTTTTCTGAAATATGTTTTGCAAGTGCATTAGACATAGTCCGCCTAGTAATCGCATATATTAGTACTATTAGGTAGGAAGTAAATCATCAGATACATACTGGAAAACACTCAAGCATAAATTTTATGAAAACATACTAAAAATGCAATACTCACATTAACATTTTTCCTTCTCTGTATACCTCACCCTTTACGATATACAATTTTTATTGGCCAGTTTCAGAGGTTTTTGAAGTGGAGATTTACTTTATAAACTGATTATTTTCTTTGGTATGTTAACTTATTGATAGCAATACTCTAAGATAATGCTCTGTCCTTAAATATTCCACGACCTTTAGAGCAGATAGGAACAGATATCTCAACACAGCTATTTAGATGCAAGTTGAAATCTCAGGTATATAATGTGTCAGTATGTGAAGGGATACACTGGAATTTATTTAGGTCCTCTGTGAGCAATAAGTTTGCTTTTGAAAAATCCCTAAAGAAATTGGCATTTGCAGTCGGGGTACCAATAGTTTTAAAAGAGAACATAGTGAATTTGTGGTCAGATTTAACTAGAGATGGGGAGAGCCACTAGACTACATGTTTGTGTGACAACATTAAGGATATCAGGTTTTCTTTATAAGAGTTGGTATTAACAAAATCTAGGAAGCAGTTGGCATATCTGATATTGTGACACATGTTTAAGCAATTTCCTTATCTGGTATTGGGGGGCATGGATTTACTAGTTGATGGTTGGATAGTTAAAGTCTTCCAGAAGAAGAGTTGGAGTGGATGGTGGCTTTATCTAAAATTTTAAGTAAGTGTTCTGGTTAACAAAAAAATTGGAAAGTGGCATGTAATTAGCAATGATAGGTTAGATTTATTCAATGTAACATAAACATCTAGAAGTTCTAGGTACTTATCATAAGGAATTTTTCATGAGATAAGATCCATGACAAATTCAGAGACTCCCCCACAGAAATCTAGATGCTACGCCACAGGTGCCAGTAGGTCAGAAGGCATGATAGGTACTGAGATAAGATATACAGGGAGTGATATCACTACACACTGAAATCTAGTCTCTGTAGATGCACAGATATGTACATATGGATATCCTTGACTGTTACATGGGGCACGCTTTTGGGTATCTATTTTGTTTAGATTCCTATCACTGAGTAAAGCCACCTTAATGTAATCTGAGTCAGAATTTACTACTTTGGTATGTGCAGGAGATGGACTCTGTCTAAAAAAGGGAGTAGCAAAAGCTTTAGCCAATATGTAAACGCTATGCTGAGAAAAATAAAATCAACCCCTGACATAGGAAGACTCACCTTTGTTGGGATATACTGGATTTTCTAGAATGACACCAACTGTTTAACCCATTCTTAAAGACAAAAAGGCAATTATTTTACTTTTGATTGGTAGTCTTATTCTTAGTGATGACAGAATTATATGCAAGACCAAAGTCTTTCCAGCTTCCAGAATATACATATCAAGCTCCATTATATCCTGCTGTAATACTACCAGGTCATACTTGGCTGTCTATTATATACTGTTTTGCATCTCCCCTTATCAGTCCACTTTGTATCCTTATGCTATGTTGTTGCATTCTCCTACACATTTGTTTTGAAATATTGTTCCCCCTTGAATTTTACGATTTATTTGAGGTAAATAAATGTTTCATGCCATATTTTCATCTTCCTTCTATCAAAAAAGAATGCAATATTGATCTAATCTTTTTGCCTGTGACTTATGCTATACTTTGGTTGTCCTTTTCTAAATGGTTTCTGTTACAGCTATGTCCTTGTAAAGGTGGGGTTCACAGAACTGTACACAATATTTTAGATTATGTATTTTCTCTTGTTTGCAAAGATGTCCTTCCTCTGCAAGCTAGTATCCTCCTGTCTTTCCTTGTTCCTTTGTCATTTTGTTTGCTCACTTTTAGTTCATCGGAGATCCCTTTCCACCATTGTTATTGCTATTGCTTTTCCTCCATGCATCTATTCTTGCCCTTTTATTGGTAATCATATACAGAATTGTTCATTTTTGGAAGTGTATTTAAATTGCTACATATGCAACTCCCCTAATTTTGCCAAGTCCTTTTTCATAATCTTTAGAGAGTTTAGTATTATCATTCCTGTTGCATAATTTAATTTATTCATGAAAAATATCAAAACCCAGCTTAAACAGTACCTAAATAGCACCTGGCTTTGTACATGTTCCACACTGGGATAATCTAACCTAAATAATCATCACAACTGCATGACTACTTCTCTCAGAATATATATTTATTTCTCCTTCTTTCACATTCTTCCATCCTCTTTTTTAGTTTAACTATCTTTCACAGGCTATACCACAATGTATTCCTTATTTTTAAAATGTTTATCTTTTGATGAATACTTTTATTCCCTAAGAACAGATAGCTTTCCACCCCCACCATGTATGTATAAACAATATGCATACTATCCGTTACCATATCTTTACTGCAATTCTGCCACATAACCTGAATTATTATTATGTAAAATATTTCTAAAATCTATGTAAGCATTCTATGTAAAGATATTTGGTGTTAGCTGCATTATCATGCAAATCCATAATTTGTTTTAACAATATATTAAGCAACTCTGTTTCTAACCTACAGTTTTTGTAAATATTAATTTTATGTAAAACAGTTCAGTATTTTTTTGTAAAGATATTGATTCTGGTAAGCTTTTCTCCCTGGTCCTCTGCTAAAATGGGCTTTTCCACACAGTCAGACTTTCCCAGCCAACAAAAAGCAAACAAAGAAGCAACTAAATGAATATCCATATTTTTCATCCAGATCTTGTGCACTATTATATTAGTAGTGGGACGATCTTCTCAATATTGTATCCTGTGTTGCTGCACTACTTGTTGTTGTTGTGTCTTTTGGCTTTTCCCGGTTAGGGGTCGCCCCAATAGAACTCTGGTCTGCTTATGATTGGCAGTAGATTTTTACGTGACGAATTGCCAGCCCTGATGCACAACCTTCAACGAAGGTACGCCCATTCACGCATGTCTCCACACAGAAGATGCTTTAGCTGAGAATTGAACAAGACAACGTCTTATTCTGAGGCGATAACACTACCGCAGCACCACCTGAACCTTATATATGAGGAAGTGATATTTATATTGCTTTCTGTTTCCTTCTGTCTGTGGTTTCTCTGTTTCCATTTGATTCACTCCAGATCACTTTGATTTGTTCAATAATCTTTTTGTATGGTATTGTGTCAAATGCCTTGTTAAGGTATAACCACTGCTGAAAATTATAATTATTCTTCAGACCTGAGTGTATTAGTTTCAAAGCTGTTCAAAAACAATGAACAAATTCACAATTATTCTGAAAGCATACAGTCTGATTCAAATATTTGACAGCTGGGGGTATCATGTCTTACAAATACATTTTGTCTGCTGCTTTAGCTTTTTCTTCAGAAAATTGCTAAGTTTGTTTGACATAGCTTTCCCATGAATCCACGGTGTGATAATTCTAGTGGCCCAGCCTCATTTAAGTATTCCACATTCCTTTCTTTTTGTTGTGATTCCCTAGTTTTCTCTACAAATAGGACCAGTCTGGCAGGTTAATACAGTTTCACTTCAAACAGCAAAAAGTTCGCAGGAATCACCAAATAAGGGCTCGCACCAAGAAAATATAAAATATTTATTAAATCCACAACGAGAGTCACAGCCAAAATTAACGCTTCCAATCTGATACGTTTTAGATCAAAATCTTCTTCAGATACAAACAACCTTATAAAACAACCATAATATATACCCTATTGTTTAATTGAAAAATTGCCTGTCCAATAAAATTCTTGCTTAAAAAACTCCCAATTAACATTCAGTGGAAAAAACCCAAGGGACACATTACATTGTTTTAAAATATATAAAACACAATTGTCTCTAATTATTTTTAATACTTAAATAATTGTTGACAAAAAATTTTTTTTAAAAAACACTTGCAATGATATTAACAAAATTCTCTAAAAGAAATATATATATAATATATAATATAGAATAAATTATATAATAATAATACTGCCATCTGGTGGTTTACTTATAAAATACATCTAAAAAAATCAAAGTTTTGCTGATCTTAATCTCAATACAGGCTTAATAGACAAAAAATCATTTAGACCAGGGGGTTTTGTAGATTCCAAAATAATCTGTCAAAACAACTCCCTGTATTCCAACTTCGCCTCCCACATACCTCCTCTTATATCCTTGGGGACAGTTTCCAAAACAAAAAAGACAAATTTTGCCTGAGGACAAACACAAGTGTGCCTATATAGTGCATTGTTGTTATGCTGTTTTCTAACATCATATAGATGTTCATAAATACAACACTTTAATTTTTTCTCAGTTTTCCCCACATAAAAGGAGGTACATTGATTGCAAACAGCAATGTACACAACCCCAAAGGAATTACAATTTGAAAAACTATTACTAACAATATGTCTATTCCTTGCAGAAATAAAAACATTGTCTTTGTTAATAATGTTTGAACATTGTGAACAGAAACCACATTTGTAGGTTCCATAACTACGAGTCCCGTTACTCTTAAAACTGGATGTACCAAACTCAAAAAGTTGTTTAAAATTTAGTCCTTACGATAAATACATTTTAGTGGCTGTTGTTTATTTAACCCCAGGTCGGAAATTTGAACAAACCTTTCCCATTCTCTACTGATAACATCTTTAATCACCCCCGAATCACCTGAGTAATCTAAAATATATGCGTGATCCCAATTATAAGATGTATTATTTACTGCACTGGTTGTTGTTATAGGGGGTACATCCTGCCCCAATATTGGAGCAAACATATCTTTCCTACCCTGAAGAACCACTTCCAAAACTTCATCCAATAATGGTTTCGGATATGGTCTCTCACTAAACATGTTGAGCACTTTGTCACATTCCAATAAAAAATCATCATCATGGGAGGTCATTCTGCTGACCCTAACCAATTGTCCCTTAACTAAATTCTTCTTCTGAAAATAAGGATGTCCACTATAAAAGTGTAAATAAGAATTAGAAAAAGTGTTTTTACGGTGTATCTTAGAAGCAAAACTTGAATTATCCTTACTGAGAGAAATATCTAAATATATCAACTGATTTTGATTAAAATCATAAGTAAAATCTAAAAAATTAGTTGTCCCTTTAAGATAGTTCAAAAATTCAAAGAATTTGTCTTGGGTATCGGTCCAAAAAATACAAATATCATCTAAAAACCTCTTGTATAAGGACCAACAACCAGAAAAGGGGCTATGAATCACATACAATTTCTCCCACCAGTTTAAAACTATATTGGCATATGTGGGGGCACATTTGGCCCCTATGGCCACTCCTTTGTTTTGCTTAAAAAATTCACCCTAAAAAAACATATAGTTACTTTTCAGGATCACCTCCATAAACAATAGGCAATTCCTAAAATCATCGTGGGAAAGCAAACCACTATCCCTCATACTCTCTTCCAACCACTGAAGCCCTATATCGTGAGGAATAGAACCAAACAAATCAACTACATTCAGTGTAACAAAAACAAGATTGGAAGAAAACAAATGTGGTTTAACAGATCTCAAGAAATCCCATGAGTCACTAAGGACTGTTTCACTAGAATATGAAAGCTGTTTTAGTTTGTCATCCACAAATTTTGCCAATGGGGTAGTGACAGACCCCTCAGAGGAAACAATAACCCTTAGGGGGGGATTCTGACTATCCTTATGTGCTTTTGGTATCTCAAAAACAGAAGGGACCCTCGGTTGTTTATTAAGTAAAAAGTTAAATTGCTCATTGTTAATAGAACCTTCTAAAAATAAATCATTCAACATTAAATTAATTTTGCTATTAGTAATATTAACTTCATTTATAGAAGCCCTAGAATATTTCGAAGTATCTTGAAGCAAAGTATTCATCTTGGATTCATATAGGATACTGTCCATAAGGACCGTCCCACCCCCTTTATCCGGTTGCATCACTCTTATGGTTCTATCATTTTTTAATTCATCTAATAATGTCTTTTCATTATGGGAAAGATTTGGATATACATAATGATTTTTCACAACTCTTCTGATTTCTGTTTCCAGTAAACTTTCCATATTTTTCAATTGGGGATGTAAGGAAGGATTTATAGTACTCTTTTTCTTTAATGTAACTGAATGTGAGGGACTACTATCAGCATCCTGAAATAATAAAGATACATTCTGTTTTCTCAAAAACAACTTTAAATCTATAATAGATCTCGGTATACTTGCTTTCCTTATTGGAGTATATTTGAAACCTTTTGAAAATAACTGAAAATGATCACCTTGAACTTCCAGTTTACTATAATTAAAGATTTTGTAGTTGTTATACTCAAGAATATTACTCTGGCGATCTATCTGGAAATCCGAGGTTCCCGACCCTATCTCCTGTGATAGTCGTGGCGATAGTATGACTTGTACTGCACCGGATTCTGTTTGCGAATCCGGTCGGACCGGCGAACCGGAATGGGATAATCTAAAGGGAATCCCATGTCCCCATCCTTTGTTCGCTCATGTCTAACCTCCTCACTTCCATTGTCCTGACTCTCAAACCCATCACTAACTATACCAACTTTATGTTCTTTAAAAAATGAATGAAACAATTTAGGTTTAGGATATGCTTTACCCTCTTTATATTCTTTCAGATCCCTCTCAAGTTTCACTTGTTTCCTCTTCATATTGGTAATACATTCCAATTCTACTTGTGAAAAAATATCCAAATATAACTTTTTCTCATAGTCCACCTGGAAAAGAAGATCATTAACAATAGTATTGTTAATACGTTCCATTTCCACCAGAATGGCAGCCCTAACCCTTTCATTTTCCTTAAGAATGGCCCTGACAACGTCAAGACCACAATTGTCAAATATTTTCAACATCTCCAAGTGAAACTCGGAGCCTTCCTCGACACTGTTCGGAAATTTACAAATGCATAAACCCTTAGGTACCACTCATTTATCTAAACATTCTTTAAGAAAAATACAGTCGCAACCCAGACATTTGAATTTATCCAAATAAAAATACAAATCGTCCAAACTCTCCCTATAAGTTTTAACTACATTATTGTTCCCACATGAAGCAATAGAAGAACAATTTAAAGGGTAAGTCTTGTCAATAAAAGCATTAAAGTCAAAACAGGGAGATTTGGTGGAAAAGTCACCTTGGTTAGATGGATTGAAATTACCACGTGTATTAATTGAATCTCCCGGTTCTGCATCGCATGTCGCTGTAAAATTTGAGCGAAAAGGCCACAGAAAATCTGAGATTCCTTCATCAGTTACATCCACGTGTCCTCCAGAACTCTCTGAAGATAAGTTAGTTGAAAATATTCCTGTTTTGTATTTGTTTGGATTGGTTCTATCTTGTTGAGAACCTAAAGTTAGCCCGGAAGCTAAAGACACAATAGATTGACAGGCCGGGGTCAGTAATTCAACCAATTGGGACAGTTGACCAATGAACTTCCGTAATTCTCCTCTCTCGTCATTGCGTGTATCAAGTTCTATTGCTGCTGCCCCTGGAGTTTCTGCCATCTCCAACCAAGACCAAAACCACTAAAAGGACATGATTGCAAACCAAACAAAAACCACAAACAGCAAAAAGTTTGCAGAAATCACCAAATAAGGGCTCGAACCAAGAAAATATAAAATATTTATTAAATCCACGAGTGACAGCCAAAATTAACGCTTCCAAGCTGATACGTTTTCGATCAAAAAAATCTCTTCGCTGTGATTCCCTAGTTTTCTCTACAAATAGGACCAGTCTGGCAGGTTAATAGAGTTTCACTTCAAACTTGCTCTGGCTCCTGTGAATTTGATTTCAATTATCATTCACAACAGAGTTGTATTATGTGGAGGCCTAAGTCTCATTATGGTGAATTTGACATTGTGTTGTGTGTGTGCTTTGAGAGAAGAACAGTATAATAAACTTGAACTTGGACTTAAAGTCAAGAGCAATTGCAGGCAATAATCATACCCTGCCACCAATTCACACTTCATAGTAGCAAACTGGTTGCATCTAGAAAACTTTAAAGTACCCTATTATGTGACCATTTCCAGCATTCCTTTTTAAAGAAATCCAACCAAAAAAGTATTTTAAAGAAGTAAGAAAATCTAGTCAAAGAACAGGAGCTAAATTCAAGAAATGACACCCAGTCTTATATACAATGCCAGCAGTTCATATCACCAAACTATGGTCACACATTTAGCTTGTATGTTCACTGTAAACATGCAGACATTATCCCACTCAATGAGGGCTTCTTTCCTTCATTTACAGCATAGCAAATATGCCTTTTATTAAAATCTTTGAAGAACTCATCTATTCTGAGATAGTTCATTTCAGAAATGAATGTGAGTTGCTCACATACACTCAGCATTACCTTCAGACAAGTATTTGTTCTATGCCAGTACCACCTTTACAATAGTATGAATAACATATCGTTAAGTGATGGCCTTTTGTTACTACCTGAGTTTATGAAAATATCAATCACTCCTTTGTGCTACAAGAATTCCAGAGACAAAACCCTGGAAATAGTATCAATACTTGGTACAATAACTACAACAGCAGCAGAACTTATCAAGTTTGTATAAAACAATTTCTGAAGTCAGCCATAATACCAGTGTGGTTGCTCAGAAATCATTTTAGTTTTGTGCAGCAGAGAACACCAGACTTTATAAAGATACTGCAGTTTATTAGACACAAGTACGCATAAGTCAGGTTTTTCCAAACAAAACAAAGTCTTGTGGTTTAACTAAATGCACAGCAAATACCAGTTTTACACTGCTAGGAAACAAACTAATTTGGTATTTCTGTCTGAATTTATCTGTCAGGAAACATCTCCATTATCTTTTCTCACAGTAGTTGATTCAGTCCCTCAGAATTGCTGCTGTAGAGTCCTAATCCCTTTCAGCAAAAGCCAAATGCTTTATGATTGGTCTTTCCACAGCCCTCTTCTTAAATTACCTCCAGCCACTCATGAATGAAGCAACAGTATTGTCAACATGTAGCTCCATGTTAGAATTCAAAAATCAGTGGAAATATTATGCAGAAATGAAGGGAAGGAACAAACATAGAAAGACTAGGTCAGCAGTTAAATTTGGAATGAAAGAATGTGCTCAATCACCTTCAGAAACATTATTTGCTCTTCTATCTGAGTAATGGGGCATGTTTCTTACCAAAAGGAATGCATGCCACTTCTGCTGTTTTATTAGTAGTATTTTTCTTTTTGTATGCATCCATACTGCTGTGTTTAAATGTCACTGTTCTGCCTGAATCAGATATTCTTTGCTTTCTGTGCCATCCGTTAGGGCATTGTGTTTACTTAATTTTGCAACCAGATAGTAACAGAATGTGTTTTCAATTATTCCATTAGATAATTTACCATTTTACATATGCATTGCAGCTCAGAAACATTTCAGCTTGTGCCTCTGAGGTAACACCAATTTCAGCATGGCAAGTCTTTTAAAGTTTATCATAGTTCTGATAATCAGTCTCTTCCTTCTCCATGAAGGTTGTCTCCATTTAACTGGCTTGATAAGATCCTGGCCAAGTCACCTCTATCCCATCCCACCTGGTGAGCAGATTGCTCAAAAGGCAGTAAGATACACTCTGAGGTCCCCTACCTGGATAAGTTATTTTAAGAATGGCACTATCCTTTGGGTAGCCTTCAGCTTAGCTCCCTCAATCATCCTTTCATCTGTAACTGTTCTATTATGGTAATTTTGGTACAAAAATGCTCACAAAATAAAATTTCCAGCACACCACAAGACTGCCCCCCCCCACCCCATCTTTTAAAGGATATTGCATTATTTTAGCAGTAATAGGTTACAGGACTTTGTCATTAATAGTTAGTGCCAAAAGGCCATCTACAGTTCATCACTGAGGATATTTAATGCACCTGAGACCACCAGTCTTTATAAATTTCCTCATGCAAATGTGCAAATAAGCAGGTACATCCAAACAGAACAAAACCTTTGTAGTTTAATTAAATATGTAAAAAAATCCTTTGTGTTAGTCTTATACTACTGGGAAATTGTCCCTGTTTGTATATTTTTCCCTAGATTCCTCTGTCAGGAATGATTTCCATCTTCTTTTCCAAGACCTTTATTAACAGTAGTTGAGTCTATTTTCCGCAACAGATGCTCTGGACTTCCAATCCCTTTCTACAAGGGCAAATATTTTCTGACTTTAACCCCTTTTTCATATTGCCTCCAACAACTCATTAAATATTCTGTTCTTACCAATACAGCTGGTCTTAAAGGAACAGATACATTTAGTAAAATACTTATTACATTTTAAAGAAATATTGTTCTGTTTCAAAGAAACATTGTTCTGCTTATATTAGATTATCTGCATATTTTTGGATCACTTGTACTCTTCTCTTTGCTGACAGCCACCAAAATATGCATCTATCTATATATACACATGTGTTTGTGATTTATTCATTAACATTTTGAGGTATATGTGACATCCCCACTCTGGGCCAGTAATCAAGGAGCCTGAATCCTCACCACTGACATTGGAGAGGGATGTTCACTTGGAACAAAAATAGATACACACAGTATTTCCAGATGCAGCTCTCTGCTTCAAGCATAATTTCCCTTAAGAGCACACAGGGAACACACTCAGTCTAGGGGCTGATTTCTTCCTCTCTCCAGATCCCCAATAAGACTCCCCTCTGGCACAGCTGTAGAGCTGAGTCCTTAGCTGAGTGTCCAAGCTAAGTCCTCCACCACTTTCTCTGTGAAACCAATGCATTGTGTCCCTGCTCCCAGCAGTTGACACACACACTCTTTGAGATGCGGGCACACACACACACACACACACACACACACACACACACACACACACACACACACACACACACACACACACACCTGGGAAAGGCTGACACAGATTTACTAGCTATGACCCCTTCTGCCCAGACTATAAGGTAGTTACTGCCACCAGACACTCCAAAGCCAGCTACTCTAAGGCTCTTACAAGGTTACCCAATTATACTGAGTGAAATTAATATTAATACAAATGATAGTGTTTGGCCAATGCAGTAAGGTTTTCAGGAGTGGCCACAGAGTCACCAAATAGATACTAGTGCTCTCAAAGTAAAATATTCTCTAAAGGACCAGAAAAATGAAAAGTTTAAATATATTTAATAATAAATAATATAAGAACCTGAAAGTACTAAATATCTATTTACAATAGACACCAGAGTTCCAATCATGCGAAATATTAAAATAACACAGAAGAATAGATTCACACAGATACAGAAAAGCAGTACTTAATTAATATCACTATATTTTCATAAATGATCTAAAGAATTCCTATTCCCTAGTTCTGTTACTGGAGCAAGACAGGATGAAGTAGTTGAGTTGTCCTTCTTTGTCAGGTTCCAAAAACAGACTGCTCTGAGACTTCAGTCTCAGCTAGTATTAAAACATAATTTTTAATGATGGATTACAAAATGACATCACATGCATCTGGTCATCTGACTTCTGGTTCCTATGCTACACCCTTGGCTAGAAGCTGCCAGGATTTAGTATATATGTGTCAATCATACACACACATAGAGCTTGCTAAGATCTGTTGCAGATTCTGGAAGTCATAAAACAATTTCAAACCTCCACCCTTCCAGACCAACAATTAGTTCACCCAAAGACAATACAAAAAGCTTCCTAGTGCAGACTTTTTGTCTCTGCCTGAACTGAGAACTGTAAAATACAATCTTTATGGCCTAAATTAAGTAAGTTATTTTCTTACTATTTTTCAAAGTTAACTGGGGCTGAGCTTAACCTCTTTTCTTCCAGTATCCTGTGTCAAAACATATACATTTATTCAGTTTCAATACAGTCAGGACCCACTGTTGGTACATTTTGTAACACAAGCAACTTTACAAATATATTTTCAACACAGCACCTGTACAAATCAGTTTGCTATACAAATGACATATAATTCTTTACAAAATTCCAGCTAGCTGTTGTGGCATATGTTACACATCCACTGCCCTACTTCTCCTGTTCCAGAGCAGCAGTATCCACTGTGAGATACACGTCCCTCCAAACTCTTCTGTTGATTTGGCAGAAAAGGTTTAGATCCCTAAACCAAGTATTTTTGATGCCATTTGACTAGCTGATGTACAGTAAATCCATCTGTAATGGGTCAGAAGATGCCTTGTATGCCAGACACAGCTTTTTTATATGCTTTTGAAGCTTTTATTCTCTAGATTCACTCTAGAGCATATATAACGTATGCTTGGTGAGGCAGCGGAAAACTGAAACTTTAAAAGCTGTAAAATACATCTCATTGCTACCCACACATATCAACAAAAGGCAGATGTAAGTGCTTAATAGCATTTTAAGTGATTAGTTCATAAAAAGGCACAGCTAAAAATAACAACATTCAACCAGTGCGATTCTTGGCATACTACCATTTACCAGGTTTAAGCTTTTTTATATAGTATTCCTCTTTGAGATTATTTAAATGAGGATGGTCTACCAACTTAAAATGCTGGAGATGGTCATCAATAGAAGCAGTTTATCTTCATATAATATGGGAATGCCAAACCTCTATGGATTTGTGGGATGTGGTGATAGAAGCAATTAGATGGGCAGCTGGACTTTAGTTACCATCAAGAGATGACACGAGTTTCTGGATTTTGAGCTTAACTCACACACAGCAGAATATAGATAGGGCTACCTGGCTTTCACTCAGGACTGTAGGCTTATCACTGTTAGGTTTTATATTTAAGGAGTGCAAAATGACCCCAAACTAGTGGTAAATTAATCATATAATACAAAGCTAAGCAAGTCTAAAACAGTCAAATGACATAGCAAATGTACCAATGGTATTATTCTCTTTTTTTTATTGAACTAGAAATGTAGTAAAAGGGATATTGTGTGGAACTTTAAGGGGTGGCAGTTTACATCACTGAATCATGGTGCAGAAAATAAAAGTGTATTAATTAAGTATAACCAAGTTGTAGAATGTCAGAACTGTTATATGGTTAGTAAATCACCCATTATATTGTTGGATAGTAACAAAGAGTGGAATATAAAATGTACAATAAAGATTAATTATCAGAAAAAAATAAACAAAATAGTTTACCAGAGGTACACTTAGTTTCTAACCTTTGTCTCTGTGACAGCATTAATTATTTCACAGCTTTTTGCATTTTCCTGTGCAGCTGATGCTCCATGTGGAACAATGAGAATGACTGGGTTTCTCCAGTTAAAACTACCTACTACTTGTTCTGAAATGGGGGTCAAGACATGGATGTCAATTTTAACTTTTATTTCTAAGTCTTTATGGGTACAGTTGGGAAATAAGGTCAAACCCCACTAGGTATAGACATGCATATGTTGTATTTCATGAGCATTCAGAATACATATAGTTGAAGCACTGTTATGTTGTTAATGGGTCATTTAGTTTAAGGTTTTGCAAAATGAAGACACTAGCTTGGTGGGGTATTTCTTGAAGTTTTTTAGTAACAGGTCTAGCAAATTGCTTTTGGAAAGAGGTAGGTTTTCAGTAGTTGAGCTCAGTGGTTAGTTGTGTTAGATTAAAAAGGTCTTCATGTGTTCGGTATTTTTGTGGCAGGGTCCTAGCCAAAACATATTGAGATATTTCAACATTTCCAATTTACTCTTATTGAGATGATCGGACAGCCTCCCCAAAACATTGTTAAAGGCATTCACTTTTTACCAAAGAAGGAATATAAACAGAGCCAGCAAATTGCCTCAGGCAAACGGTATTATAATTTGGTAAGTCTGAAATATAAAAGTATTAAGTTAATTGGAAGGCATATTGGTCAGGGGTGGGATAACAGATGGAACTGAGTGATGGGTGTTGAGTGATTTTTTGAGATTGGACAAGTCGGTGAACAATAGTAAGTTAACTGAATGAAGTGGAGTAGGTGGAAAAGGGGTAAGGTAGGAGAGAGGACCTAAACATTGTAATGTAGAGCAGATTGCAAGCAAGGCAAGTAGAAAACCAATACTAACTACCTAACTATTTATAACTATCAAAGACTAAGCATTTAATCTGAAGAAGTTTGGAAAACGTGTTTCTACAGGATTTGATTTAACGTTGAAGTATAAAATTTGATTGGAGACACTGCTCCCAGGCCAGTGTCATTAGTTCATTCTACCTAATACAGATAGAACATTTGGGAAGGCCAACCCCCTTAGTTTCTTAACCTTGAATTATCTGCTTTCCCCCTTTCTACTTTACTTGAAAAAAAAACACTTTAGTCAGCTACTTTTACAGTATTTGTGTTTCCTCCTCTGACTCTATCACTTCATCTTGGTTTTTCTGCAACTTGTTCTCTAAAATGTTCAGTTGCATATTCTCTGCTGAATTTATTACTGTTTGTTTTTAGCCTGTTTAAATTTTAAGTGTTATTCTAAGCCTCTTAGTTTTGGTTTAAGCACTTTGGCTTTAGGCCTACCCCTTAGCTCTCCCTGGCCTCTCTCTCTCAGATTCTGACAAATATGGATGGACAATTTCCTATGGTTTCTCCTGCCAGCCTGGTTGATATGGGTATCCTGAGACAGTGTAGCAACTGCCTCATGTACATGGACAACCATCTACTACTACCACCTAGGAACACAATTTGTGAGAGATGCAATTACATAAAGAAGCTAGAGTCTAGTCTCTCTCCCTCATAAGCCAGTATATTTGACACTGAAAAGGTTGTCAACACAATCACTACACCTCAAACACCACCCACAACTACACAACGCACACACACATTTGCGGAGGTTCTCAACAAAAACAAACCAAAACAAAGGAGACCTCAGAGGCAAAAACACATGAGAACTCCACAACCCTCCACACCACATACCATGCATAGTCCACACACCAGTGTCTTGCAACCACTATGGCCTAACCATAAACCCAATATATTAGTCATAGGAGATTCCATTGTGAGACACACAGATGTGCCTCTCACTAGACTGGATAAGGAGAAAGTCACAGTTAGTTGTTTGTCAGGTGCCAGAACCTGCCATATCACACATGCCCTCAAGTCTCTCAACAGCAGTTACTGTTATGACTCTGTCATAGTCCATGTTGGCGTGAATGATTGAGACTTACCTCCCTGGACTATATGAAGAGAGACATGATTGAGCTCACTGAATATGTGTCCCAGACAGGTATGTCCTTAGCCTTAAGCAGCATTCTACCATCACCGAGAATGATGTGGCAATACATATAGAATATGACTGACTTTAACAATTGGCTTAGTTTCTGGTGTCATTCCAGGTAGATCCAGTGCCTGACAGCCTGGGAAGATATGATTGACAGACCATGATGCTTTGCTAGAGATGGCCTGCATCTGTCTCACTTGGGCTTCAGGCTTCTGGAAAAGGCCCTTGCCTCCCCCATACTGCCTCTTTTAGGAAAAGTCATAAGGTTGATACTACCAACATAAAAATCTCAACAAAACACAAATTAAAGGTCATGCTGCTAAACACTAAGTGTCTAAACATGAAACTGCACTCATTGCAAGCATTCTTGACCCTGGAAGATGCTGACATTTGTGCAGTCACAGAAACATGGTCCAAAGCTATGGAGAGCACCCCAGCCTTACCTCATTGCTTATCCTATCATACATTGAGACCCCAATATGTGGGCAGCAAAATCAAAGGAGGTGGAGTTTTAATATATATTAAAGATGCACAGACCTCCATGCTGGTCAAACAATATGATGCATAGGAGACACTCCAGGTGCAGTTAACCATTGACTAGACCCCTATTCAAATTATAGCTAGCTATAGGCCCTGAAATTTGACTCAAGATGCATACTCCACCTATCTGGACCTCTTCAAATCTATCAAGATTCAACCCTTTACCCTGATCCTGGATGACTTTAATTACCCAACCATAGACTGGAAAAACTACTCAAGGTAGAACACAAAGGCACAGAGATTCCTTGATTTTATCAATGCAAATGCCTTGGAACAGCTAAGCAGTACCCCCACAAAAGGTTATAATATCTTGGACTTGGTATTTACCAACATGAGTAACCACTGCAGCAGCCCTATGGTATCATCTTTCCTGGTAAGATCCGACCATAAAGTGGTCACTTTTGAAGTCACCATCTCCCCTGACCTCCCTCTAGCTAGG
Source organism: Protopterus annectens (assembly GCF_019279795.1). NCBI lineage: Eukaryota > Metazoa > Chordata > Ceratodontiformes > Protopteridae > Protopterus > Protopterus annectens. The sequence goes on from NC_056732.1 coordinate 1,225,638,295, forward strand.
ATCAAATGAAAAAACTTCTCCAAGGCTGATTACAACCTCCTGAGGGATGGTCTAAACAGCTTCACATCTCCCTCCCCCACTGTAGGAATTGGCACCAGTGTCCAAATCTACACCAAAGTACTATACAAGCATTTATATAGATGCATGGAATCAGGAATACCTGACAGGATAAAATCATCCTCTGCAAGGAAGAGTAAACCTGTCTGGTGGACATCTCCAATAAATAAACTATATAACAAAAGGAAATAAGTGCTCTCCAGGACCAGGAAGGAGCAGGTGTCTAATTGGAAGCAATCTCTCCTTAGCCTGAACAAGAAAATAAGAGCACTAGTGAAATCCTCTAGATTTTGGAGTCCAAATTGGCCACATCTACTAGAGACAATCATAAGGCCTTCTTCTCATATGTCCACAATCTCAAAGGAAGCATGCAGATCTGTTCAGAACTGGTGGTCAAGGACACTACATACACAAATGCTGTAGATATAGCCAATCTACCGGCTGACAGATTCAGTGAAAACTTCTCCCCTCTGTCCCCCCATCAGTAAATCAGGACATCCCCAGTATCTGCCACCCACCCCTTACTTCTAGGGAACAGGTCATCACTGCCATCTCAAAGGCAAAAAATACAGCCTCCATGGGACCCAATAACATCCCAGGCTGCATCCTACATTAACTCAGGCATGAACTTGCAGCACCATTAGGCACCCTATTCATCCAAAGCCTGAGTACTGGCTTTGTCCCAGATGAGTGGAGGATAGCCACTGTCATCCCTTTACACAAAGGTGGCACATCCACCGATCCAGGAAATTATAGACCCATCAGCCTAACTAGCCTGATCTGCAAGGCCATGGAACAGATTATCATGGACCTCATTAACAGAGACATTGGCAACCTCCAAACACTCAACCCCACACAGTTTGGCTTTTTCAAGGGGAGGTCATGTCTGTTAAATTTGGTCGACTTCATTGAGACAGTCACCAAAGGCATGGACGAGGGGTAGACAGTACACACCACCCACCTCGACCTGGCCAAAGCCTTCAACACTATTTCCTACTCAGGCATAGTAGATAAACTCTCTCAACTAGGCATAAATCCATAGGTTACCAGATGGGTAGCAAACTGGCCCACTGATAGAACCCACCTAATCAAAATAGGGAAAGCCACCTCAAGCAGTAGACCCATAATGAGTGGCATACCCCAGGGATCGGTCATGGAGCCTCTGTTATTTAGGATATTCTTCCCTGAGGTGCAGGCCAAAACCAGTGGGCTATGGCTGTCCAAGTTTGCAGATGATTACAAGCTGGGCACAGTAATCAATTCCACAAGTGATGTGGACATCCTCCAAGTGGGTCTCACCCAAACAAATCATTGGTGCCAGAAACATGGCCTCAAGCTGAATGACAAAAAAATGCATCATCGTCCCCTTTGGGGAGAGTGACATCCCCACATATTATCATATAAATAACAACGTCCTAAGTACAGAATCAGTAGTGAGGGATTTGGGCACCCAGGTTGCTAGCAACCTGACTTTTGACCACCATGTTGCTTCCATCATACAGAAAGCTTTCTACATGGCCCACATCATAAGTAAGGATATCTCATCCAGGGATGAAGAGGTCATGAGATCCCTGTATTCTTCCCTTATAAGGCCAATTATTAAGTACACCTCCCCCTTCAGCAAGTACCTCACAAAGCATATGCAGCAGCTGGAGAGACCACAGAGGTTCCTCACCAGGAGAATCCAGGGCCTCAAACATCTACCCTACACAGATGGGCTAAAAGCCCTGTCCCTCTACTCAGTTTCATACAGACTCCTCAGAGGTGACCTTTGTCTGGCATACAAAGCAATCTCAGACCCCAGCTTGATGGGACTGCTGTATATGCATAAGTCAAGTTCCACTCAAGCAATCTGTATGCTCGACCTGGTCTGTGATATCAATAGGACTTGTTGGTGGGACAGATTTGTGTCCCAGAGAGACTCCCCCATCTGTGGAATAGACTCCCTCTCCATGTCAAGAAGAGTACTTCATTATCCCTTTTTAAGCAAAACCTGGATAACTGGATGGGAAACAGAAAATACACTCCTGGGATTCCACCTGTGTCCCTGCTGGACAGGGACTCTGGGTGCTGACTTGTCTAAACATGAGCTAAACTCTTGGCTAGGCTTATAAGGTCCTCAGGACCAATAGCCTAGTAACCTCCTATGATCCTACAATCCTAAGTAAACACCAAACTATTTTACATTGTGTCATTATGCAGCAAGGAATTGCAGGTACATAACTACTGCTGCACAATGAAATCATTCAATACACTGATCAATGTATAGAGTCAGTGTTTAGCCAGAAAAAGACCACTGCAAAAGCAAGGATGGTGTACCAAAGACAGCAAGACTAAGGGGACAGAGAGAAAAGCAAGGTTAGCGTTCATACAGAGATCACAGATCTACTGTTAGCAGCACTTTAATACAGTAACAAAAATCAGGATGCACAGTCAGTGAGGGTGAGCCATTAAGGTGCACATGTAAAAAGGCTAAATTCTGAAAGAGAATAAAACTCCTGCCAATTAAAGAAAGCTCTGAGTATCAAGATGATAAGCATTTTGTCTAACAGAGTAGAGCTTGTATTGATCATTTCTCCAGCTGTAAGCAACTACTGTAAAGGTGAGTCAGTGAAGAGAGGCACCATCGCTTCTTGCACCAACCCTTCTGCTACACCTGAAAGCAGCAGTAAGAGTTAAAAAAAAAAGATATCGCAACTAATATGATGCATGAAAAGCAGGCATTGATGTAGAATGCAGTGTAAGCATTCAGTACTCTAATGAAGACACAATAAAAGCAAATAAAACCAGTTGCTGAAGACTGCAGTCTAATACTTTAGAGAAATAAAATGAATATGTACCAAACAAATTAAATAATCAAAGTAAATATGCAGACTACAGCAAGTTAAACTATATCTGATGCATTTCACTATGTACACTGATGCTAGGCTCAAGGCCACCCCATTCAGAGTGGTCACTGGTAATATCAGGCAAGGATCTGAAGCAGGATCAGGACAATCAGTTATTTTGGCTCCAGAGGGCACTAGAACGAGAGGTCACTAAGAAGTGCCTAAAGTAAGGACCTTTCCTACATCGTAACTGTTTAGTTAGGTACTTCCTGGATTAGTGTAGTGAAATTTCACAGTTGTTGGTATCTCCTACTTTAGAGTGAGTGCAATTGCCCCCCTTTCACCTTATTGTATGAATACTGAAGTATCTTAGGAATACTTTGCATATGTGGTTTTCTTCCTACTGGAGCCCATGTATTTATTATTCTACTGCTGTACCCTAGAAACTCTCCTGTTTGTCTATCAGTTGTAAGGCACAATGACTTTCTATTGATCTTTTGGCTGCGGTCTTTCCCCTGTCTGCTACATATATCTCATTCCTAACTCCCTGTCTACTTTCTAACATCTGGGCTCTCCTAGTTCTATCTACTTTAGCACCCTAATACTGCTATTTGATACACTGCATTTTTCTACCTCCTGCTGATACTGTCTTCCCTGTTTTGTGTTAACATTTCCATCTCTTTGCTGTTAGATTTAACACCAGCGCTGCTATTGCTGCATCCTAGTATATCAAGACATTTTTACTTACCTTTTGATCATCCTAATTTTTTTTCTGCAGGCCTCTGTCTGATTATGCACTATTTCACGTCACTCCCCACCCTACCCCCATTTCCACCTACCTCTGACATCACTTCTTTTTACTGGGCCTACCCCTCCCTATCTAAAATCCAACCGATCACAGGACCCATCTCCCCACCCACCTGCAGCAACATAACCATCTTATAAATAACCACTGAAAGGCTCTCATTTCTCCCAGCCACAGAAATTACATCTTCCTCATCTGTTCTTCATACAATTACATGCACATAAATCCCATTATTAGTGTCCTTAGTTATATTCTGCTCTTTAAACCTCTGACTGACTTCAGGTATCACTGGTACTGCTTCACTTCCTTTCTCATTATTACATAATTAGAATTAATTTATGCAACATATCTTCTCTTCTTACTTCTCTTAATTTACTCCACCACTGTCTCCCTCCATTTTATACTACATCTGACTTTTTCTTTTATGTATAACCACTAAAATTTCAAACATTTCTCTGAGCATTATGCCCCTTTCTGCTGCTACTAACATCCTATCTAACAAACTATCAATGTGTACTTTTAACTGTATACACCTCTCCTACTGCAGTTTACTTAGCACACCATGAAATCAGGAGTAGCTATACTATTATATCTCCCTGTCGTCTTAATTTCTCATCTTGTCTTTATTTTAAGCACAAAATACTTCACTACCACCATTCTACTCAAAAATAATATTAATACAGTTCCCTCTAAATCAATACTCTACATCTCAAAAATTCCACAGTGTAGTGATGCCAGTCGTAGCAGAGGGCCTGAATATTCTCCAATTAATCCAAACAGCAAAAAACATAGCTACAAAATTGTGACTTAACTGACCCTCCTTCAACCACCACCTCAAACAGGTCTATATTAAATCAGTAAATGCTTAAAATAGCAAATGCTGATTTATCATCCCTTTAACAGGGAAAGCTGACAATCACGAAGACACAGAACAACGATTTTTTCACAGGGAAAAAAACTGCTGTTCCACAAAAAAAATTAAATAAATAAAAAAGTTCAAAACACAAAATAAACTTAAATAGACCAACTCCGAGATTGCACCACAGTGGAAGAAGTGGCAAACTCCCAAAAATGGCCCAGTGATTTTTTTCCCTGGGAAAAAATTCCCTGTTCTGTGTCTTCGGGATTGTCAGCTTTCGCTCTTAAAGGGTCGATAAATCAGCATTCATTGATTTAATAGAGACTCCCTCAAACTATACCTGATAGCTGTACTATCCTATCATTAAACAACCACCTATCCATACTAATAAAACTAGCATATCAAACCCCTCACCCCATCATTCTTCCACTGGTCTTTTAAAAAAATTAATATTGTCACTATCAACTGACATAGCATTTGTAACAAAATTACAGAACTACATGTCTGGATATCACAGTATAACCCTGATAGTCTTGCGATCACATAAACCTGGCTTAAGCCTAACATTAAAAGTTCTGAACTACTGCCTCCAGGCCACAGTATTGTCAAAGCTGATATGCCCTAAAAGAAAGGAGGTAGGATATCCTTATTTTATCCAACTTCATGCAATCTTTCTCCCTATTCACACAACATCCAAAAATTTCAAAATTCTGGAATACTTGCATCACTTGTAAAACTTAACAATAAAAAGCAGCTATGTTTTGTTACAATTTATATCCCACCTGGAAATAATATAACAACTTTAGAAGAAATCCTCTCCTGGTCAACTGATAATATATCTTATGAAAAAAAAATCATACTAAGAGATGTTAAGTATTGACTGGCAAAACCTTACCTCATACTTTCCCTAAGGTAGTATACAACTTTATGGTTACACAACTTATCAAAACACAGTAACTTTAATAATGCCAACAGTAACGGTGCAGTTCTAGACTGGTTGCTAGTCTCTGACCCTAGTAAATTTACAACCTCTGGAATGTAGCCAGACTCACTAGGTGACCACTCTCCAGCCTGTACCCACAGAAATACCACTCAGCAACCTAGCACTCACCAACTTAAAACATCTCAAAGCCTTTCTAAATTCAATAAAGACCTCATCATAAAGATATTGAAATGCTTTAGCTGGTCTGTCCTAAAAACTTTTCCATTTAGTTAGGCAGCTGGTACTTTTTAATAACTCATTATCAAATATTCAAAACAGCCATTCCCCACTCCACAAAAAAGTGTAAAAATTAACAACGCACCATGGTTCATTACCCAGACAAAAACAGTAATGTCTAACAGAGACAAAGCTTGGAAAGATTGACTTAAACTTAAAACTCCCTATATCCTGCAACTTTATATAGAATTGTGCTATCTGACTAAAAAGCAAGTTAACCTAGATAAATAAACAGTATTATGACCATCTAAAAACTTCAACACAAAAATGATCCCAGAAAATTCTGGTCATCAATACATAACCTGTCACATCTATGTTCAAACAAGGAACTAAACTTTTCTAATAATAGCTTTCCACTGGAGACTGCTACCTTTCCACTAGAGACTGCTGCCTTATTCGATACTTAACTCATAGAAAGCATTACCTCCCTAACTAAAAACCCCTTCCACCCCATCCAGTATTTTTACCATCCCCAAAATTACATGCAGTATTAGCAATCCAGTGAACAACAGGTTAGACCAAAACAAACATTCTCCAGACACTACACACACACTACTACTTCCTTTACCTCCTCCCCATCATCCTCACTTGAGCCTAATTGACCCTCTATAGCCAATGCTAGTAACTCTGACTTAGGAATGGTCTCCAATTCAAAGATAAAAAAACTTTATACGTAAACTCAAATGTTGCTCCACTGCAGTTGACACTCTCCCACCTGAATAACTAAACACAGCTGCCAATGCCATAGACTACCCAGTCTCTGTCCCTATTAATCATTCAACATCTGAATCCTATGTACCCTCAAAATGGAAAAAATCCTACATTGTCCCTCATTATAAAGGTGGCATCTCAGCTGGTGTCTCTAACTTAGGGCCAATTGCAATATTGTCACTTCCCTCAAAAACTCTGATACCATAAAAATACAGAGACTCAGATAAACTTGTTTCCTTTTTATTCTTTCACATGTCAAAAGCATTTGATACAGTTTCTCACCATAATCTCATGTTTAAACTGTCTCAGCTCGAACTATCCCCTTCTTCATTACTGTGGTCCAATAGCTATTTAACCCACATGATCCAGTTTGCAAAATGGCAGAATACTCTTTCTCCCTACCTGTAACTCTTCACTGGTGTACCTCACACTCTTTCCTTGGTGCCCTGCTCATTAATAGCTTTAGCAATGATCACTATACTTACATAAATCCATACTCTCTTATACAATATGCTGATGATTCCAAACTTACAAACTGGGTCTACCTATAGAACCCATCATTGTAACAATCTTAATCAACTAGGATGGTTAGAATTGCCAAATCTTATTCTATCAAACCAGCTAACTATTGCCTATAAGATACTGTATCATCCTACAACTATTCCAATACTAACTAACCTAATCACCCCCTACAATAACCTGAAGACCCTGCGCTCATCAAATAAATTAATGGTAAAGATAAGTAAAACCAACAATCTGGCTGAAGACTCTCTATTCTCTAACATAGTGGGTAAAACCTGGAACTCCCTCCCTACTGATCTAACCTCCCTACCTTCAACTACTCTATTTAAATCCAAGCTCAAACCATACCTTAAATCGCACTGGCTATGCCCCTGTGCAAACCCAGACTAATTACATCCACTGTCTCCAAACACTAATCTTCTCACTCACACAAACTAGTTATTCTTTTTTACTAACATTAATGTTTGTATAACCTTTTTAAAGTTCAAATAGTGCTCGATTTCACTTACCTTATATTCTGTTGTATGTATATTCATACGTGTTATGTAGCTTGGAAGGTTTTTTTTTTCCTTACTCTTAAGCTAAAATGTAATATACTAGTATAATTTGCTAAATCTTAGTAATGTACTTATGTTATTGTGATTCTATTCTGAAGTGTGGAGCTTTTCTCCCCGGGCCTCCACTGAAAATGGACATATATCCAGTTGGACTAGCCTGGTCAACAAATGTAAAATAAATAAAATAAAATAAAATAAATAAATAAATAAATTACACATGCATCTAATAATCTGCCTCAACTCCATCATATCACACAAGAAGGTTTTTCCTCACTGTAAAAATGGTTCCATAATACCCAGGAACTACTCAACCCTAAAAAAAAAAACAGTTACTGCTATTTTACCCCCAAATCACACATGCCTGATAAAGTGAGTTTCAACGTATTTTTACTAAACAAAACTAAAATTGAAGTAGTCTCCCATACAAAAGGTCTCAAAGTGATTACAGATGATAACCCTAAATCTGACCTGCATGTTCAAAATAACATAAAAAAGACTCACCAAACTTAAGAATGCTCTACAGGCAGAACAACTTCCTTTGCAACATCATCAAAAATACTCTTGCTACTGCCTACCTTCTCCCACCTCTCTTATACAGTGCACCTATCTTAACCAACTTTCCAGCTACAGACAAAAATAAGCTGGGGCATGCTCTAACAAGGCTACAAAATGTGTCACCAACAAACAATATTGCAGCCACCTCTGTATTGCCCTTAAGGCTTTGAACTGGCTTAAACTGCCTCACCATTTAGATTACAAATGACTTATATCCACACACAACATTATTCACACAAAGCCAATGACTACCCTGCTTTTACTCCTATTCTCCATTCCTATCACCCTAATAGACTACTTCAATCTAATGAAGAACATCTTTTCAGCACATATAAACCCACAAATCCTCTGGCCAAAGTCTCTACTCATACTCTGTCACAATGAAATAGAATCCTATCCCTCTGCAAATTAGATCTACATCAAATCTCTCCAGCTTCAAATTGATACTAAAAGACTACTTAAATAAGACTTGGCTCTGCTACTACACTAACCTAGACTGAACTAGTCCTTCACTCCTTCCTTCCACTCCCAGTGTACTTTGACTATTTTCAATGATAAGGCATTGGTACAATCTATTTCTTATATATTTATTTGTACTTTATCTGTTTGCCTAGGCTATATTACCTAGTCATATCTGTTCCAGTTATTGTACTCATTGAGTTTAATATCATCTCTATGAACATGTGAATACTTTAGCCATTTACAATGTTCTTTTTCAGCTTTGCACTATGCATGCATAGGTTATGACCTGAAGTTACATTTTTAGTTAGTTAATAAGTTCTTCTGTATTTGGTTTTGTAATAACTTTATTTAACCGTAACTATATTATGTCAATGTGGAGATTTTCTCCCTGGGCTTCTGCTGAAAATGGAATATTTTCTCAGTAAATAAAAGTCAAATAAAATACCTACATATTTCAGTTTATTGGCTGTGCTATGGTCAGAAGTTAAAACAGTAACCCATCTTGCACAAACAAACTACAGAAAATGCCTGTCATAAACAAACAGTGCATTTAGAGTTTCACGAGCACAGCTATTTTAGTGTACAGTCATTTTCCTCTATATGTACAATTTCTGCAACTATAATACCCAGCAAAGTTACAAGCATAGTCATTTCTATATCTAGCTAGCAATATTAGACAGCATGTTATATAACATTAGAACCACAAAACAGTGCCATAGAAGTCATCTGCAGGATAACCACCTGAATGAATAAGTCCAATACCGTGAGTAGAGGCAAAAAATGTATATCACTAATAGTGACAAAATATTTTTTATTACAAAAGAAGATTAAGCACTTTCATTCCATAACCCGGAACTTCATCAGAATCTGAGCAAATACAAACCTCATTTCGTTTTATATTAAATCTGAGCTGATTTAATGGACAAGTAAATCATTAATTTAAACAGTATTGCCAAGAGAAATGGACATGTAGATAAATATAACTTTCTTCATTTAATTAATTAGTTGTAAAATGCAAAAGTGAAACTTTAAAAAACATATTATGTATTACAAGTTGAAAACTAAATTAAATTCTTAATTTAATTATTCATTTATCATTGTTAAAAAAATCAGTTATTTTTTTAAAAATGCATAGACCACACATATGGATGAATTAACTCAAAACTCAGATAAAACAATAAGAACCATGCTAAAATATACCCTGTAATTTATAATTAGAGTTGTAGTGACTGCAATTTAAGAATGGCAGAAATGAAAACCATATCATTAAAGTATAATGGATGTGTGTTATTTAAACTCAGTTGTCACATGAGTTCCCTGAATTCCAACTTTAATTCTCAGTCAGCACCTCTAGGTTCAGTAAGGACCTTGTCTAAAATAGCAAATCTATATTGACATGCATCCCTACAAAAGAGATGCATTATTAGTGTTTTTATTTTTTTCCAATAAACATCTTTAGTTTTTACTCTTAATGTCATATAGGTGTTCATGCATTCTTTTATAAAGCATATATTCAGTTTTACCAAAATAAAAACTGGAACAGCCGGTTCATATAGCAATATAAACAACACCTGAAGTTTTACAATTGCCTTTCATTGACAAATAACACTGTTTATACCATTATCCAAAGTGATTTACTTGCCAACTAATATATGGGAGCCATATTTCCCAGTGCCTGAATGTGTTGATGTTGCTGCATGTTGTTTACTGTTATCTTTAAAAATTTGTTTGAAATTTAATGCTGTTTAAAACAAATACTGGTTCATTTCCTAGGATGTCTATATACAGCAGGAAGGAGCTTATATTGTTTCAATTCTTATTTATAATGCCTTTAATTTTTTAGTACACAGTCAAAACTGGCAGAGAAAACATTGGAAAATTTAGAGAAGGAGGGCTGAAAATCTTAGATACTCCTTGTATCATCTTAACCCCTCCCCCATCACATTTTTTGATAACCTCAGCCACAGAGGGGCGAACAAATAAAACTCTATCCAAAGGAGACTTTAAAATTTCATGTTTATCTCCTCTGGAAGAGTTTGAGAATGCAGCCAGGCAAAACCTCATCAACATAGTGCCAGTGGCAACTGCCCTGGATATAGTAACTACAGAGCCTATGGAGTCATAAACACACTTTAAACAATGAGTAGGGAACTGAGAAATAGAGGAAAGTAAACCACACAAAGCAGACTGTTCCTCACAGGGAAGAAGTAGATAAAACATTCCTCATACTTTTACAATTAGTAAATATAATCTATAAACATATGAAGCAATAAACATATGAGCCTGACAATTCAAAATTCTAGAAATAAAGTTGCAGAAACATACACTTTTCTCCAAAATGTATCAATTGTTTTACTATCCTTGTCAGTAGTTAGACTGACTAAAGCTATAGCTGCTGGGTCAGGTTTGGGATGATTGGCCAAGGTGATGCAGCAGTTAGCCTTGCCACCTCACAGCAAAAGATTCTCTGGGTCAATTCTCGACTGGGGTGCCTTCACAACAGCAACCTCCTCCAACCCTCTTCACAATAAACAACACAGCTTCTCACATATCTCCTCTCAGCTTTCCCCTGTACCCTCCCATATTATTCAAGCCACAAATTGGCTTCCTCATCTCCTATGAAACCACACTTGACACCAGTACCATCACCTAGGAATAAAAAACACTTCCCATAGTACTCATTCTTCTTCATTACCTATCTACCCAAATGTGGAGACATACATCCTAACCCTGGCACACTCCTCTAATGCTAACCACAAGAGTAACCCCAAAGATTTAAACATACTTACATATAGAAGTATATGTAACAAAATAGCCTTGCTTCATTACCTATCTACCCAAATGTGGAGACATACATCCTAACCCTGGCACACTCCTCTAATGCTAACCACAAGAGTAACCCCAAAGATTTAAACATACTTACATATAGAAGTATATGTAACAAAATAGCCTTGCTTCATTACCTATCTACCCAAATGTGGAGACATACATCCTAACCCTGGCACACTCCTCTAATGCTAACCACAAGAGTAACCCCAAAGATTTAAACATACTTACATATAGAAGTATATGTAACAAAATAGCCTTGCTTCATTACCTATCTACCCAAATGTGGAGACATACATCCTAACCCTGGCACACTCCTCTAATGCTAACCACAAGAGTAACCCCAAAGATTTAAACATACTTACATATAGAAGTATATGTAACAAAATAGCCTTGCTTCATTACCTATCTACCCAAATGTGGAGACATACATCCTAACCCTGGCACACTCCTCTAATGCTAACCACAAGAGTAACCCCAAAGATTTAAACATACTTACATATAGAAGTATATGTAACAAAATAGCCTTGCTTCATTACCTATCTACCCAAATGTGGAGACATACATCCTAACCCTGGCACACTCCTCTAATGCTAACCACAAGAGTAACCCCAAAGATTTAAACATACTTACATATAGAAGTATATGTAACAAAATAGCCTCGCTGCATGCCTGGATTGATCAAAATAAACCTGACATACTAGCCTTTACCGAAACATGGCTACAGCTCAATGTAAAAGACTCAGAAATAATACCTCCAAACTTTGCAATAACCAGAAGAGAGAGTTCTAAAAAAGGGGGGTAGCACTTCTATATCCCTCTACACCCAACATCACATCCTACACCAGTAATATACCCATCTTTTCCAATGCTGAGGTACCAATCTCTATTTTGAACCTCAACATATCAAAAAGAATTTGCATAATAGTAATATATATCCCATCAGGTAGCAATGTACCAGTGCTGGAAAATATTTTATCCTGGACATCCCAAACAATAAACCTCAATACAATAATCTTAGAAGAAATATATATAGATTGGTAAACCATAGCTCCCAACTCCCCCACAAATAGTATAAATCTGTATTTTTTTTCTCAGCTTATCAATACTCCAACAATATACAGCAAAGATCTTAACTGCCAATCCACCCTAGACTGGATCCTAGTAACACACCCTGCCAATTACCCCTCTTCTGGTATACTGTCTAGCTCCCTTAGCGATTATCAACCAGCTTATTCCCTTAGAACAAATCCCCAACAACTCAGAGTGCACACTATAAAATCAGTTACAAACTCAACTAATTTTTCTCAGCATAAATTCCACAATTTCCTACATGAAATAGACTGGACACCCCTTAAACAACTACCCCATAATGATGCTGTACTATACTTTAATAACACCTTCCTTCACGTACTTAATACACCAGCTCCCATTCGTATGAAAAGAATCAAAAAGAACTCAACACCATGGCTCTCTAAGGAATGTAAACATCTGATGAAGCACCATGGCTCTCTAAGGAATGTAAACATCTGATGAAGCAAAGGGACCTAGCCTGGTCAACCTGGAAACAAAACAAAAATGAACAAAATCATGTTAATTTAAAAACACCACGTAACAAAGTGACAAAACTAATCAACAGAGATAAGAAGTCATATTATTCCCAGCTTCAACTCCAGCATAAAATCAACCCCAGTACATTTTGGCACTCCATATCTTCTCTACTTAACCCTGGAAGAAATAGAGAACACACACTATCACCTGATACCCCACCATCACAAATAGCTGAAAACTTTAACAGCACTTTATAGAATCAATTTCAGACCTTCTAACTGATACCCTTAATGCTGGACTCCCCCACCCTTCAACCTATTCCGACAACAACCCTAGACAATCAACTACTTCTGACCCTCTCATTATTAACCCCCCTACTCAACAAAATGTCATACAAACCCCATGTTCATTTCAGCCCATACCCAGTGGTATCATCAAAAAACTGCTGCAAAAACTAAAACCCTGCTCTAACTCAGCCAACAATCTCCCACCATACGTCCTCAAACTGACTGCTAACTCAGTCGCTTACCCAATCAGTATCCTTATAGATTGGTCTTTATCCGAATCAGAAGTACTTACCATATGGAAACAATCTCACATCACCCCCCATCCACAAAGGAGGCAACTCTTTTGATCCATCCAATTTCTGTCCTATATCCATCTTGTCACCCATATCCAAAATTCTCTAGAGAGGTATCCATCAGCAGGTAAAGCAATATCTATTGCAAAACAATCTTTTAACCAAAACCCGACATGGCTTCCAACCTAGCCACAGCACAGCTACAGCCCTGTTAAATTTTACAGACACTATAAACAAGGCCAGAGTTGAAGGATGCTATACAACCTCAGTATTCCTTGATCTCTCCAAGGCTTTTGACACAGTGTCTCACCCCTTACGTTTGAAAACACTTTCTAACTTCAGCTTCTCACATAACACAGTAAAATGGTTTCAGGGCTACCTCAAGGATCATAAACAAGCAGTGAAATGGTCTAGTGAACTCTCACCCTTTCTCCACAACCCTACAGTAGTCCCTCAAGGCTCCATCTTAGGACCCCTACTCTTTAACATTTTCACTAACAACCTTTGCACTGCCTCTCACCCCGGGACCCTCATTCAATACGCTGATGATTCCACCATAATCTGTACTGCTCAATCACTACCAGAACTACTTTCAAAAACTCAGCAGTCCTTTACTGCAGTCGAATCCTGGGTAAGAAATGCCCAACTCTTTCTTAATCCAAAGAAGACAAAACTAGTATTCTTTCATCCCAAAAACACCTCCCCGTCAGTGATCATGTCAACATCCTTGCATCTGACAACACTGTCATAGAAACAGTGCAGGAAATCAAATGTCTAGACATTATCATTGACAATAAACTATCATTTGACACCCATATACAGCAAAATATAAAGAAAACTCATCAAAAACTGGGACTCATATAGAAACAACCATTTCTTTACTGCAGCAACCAAAGCTACCCTTGCAAAAACATTTTTACTTCCCTCCCTTCTTTATGGGGCCCCTATCCCAACTAACTTACAAACTTCTACCCTAAGCAAGTTGGAACAGTGCTACAACAAAGTTGCAAAGTTTGCCACAAACTCTAAATATCACACACACCACTGTAAACCAATCCTAGAATTAAACTGGTTTGAACTCCCCAACTAACTTGCCTTTATTCGGCTATCCACCTTGCACAACCTTATTTTCAAGCCTACTGCCTGCCCTGTACAAGCCAGTCTAGTCGCACCTTACACAACAAATAGATCCCTACAATCAGAAGACAAAAATCTCTTGGCTATCTCAAAACCCACAAGAAAACCAGATCACTCCCTGTATTCATACTCTGTCTCTATACTTTGGAATTCCCTACCTCTAGCTACCAGGTCTATGCCTGGCCTAACCCATTTCAAAGCCTCTTTAAAAAATCATTTCAAAAATACATGGCTCTGCTCCTGTATAAAACCTGCTTAATGCTCAGGTCTTCCTCTTCTTCCACGCTAGCCTCATCATCCTCTTCTGTCACATTTCAGTCCCTCACAGACTGCAAGATCCTAAGACTCTTCTAACTCCTTCTCTGTTTTTATACCATATCCTTAAGCTACTGCTCAGGCTGTAATGCCTCTCTTCTTAACTCTCTCACTGTCTGTCTGCATCACTAACTTTCTGGCTGCTGTTTTCCTAACTGAAACTAACATTTTATTTTTCATGTACTATAATAGTCGATGTCACACGTTGCACTACCTACGTACTATTTTTTGGACATTATTTACATTGTGTATGGTGAGAGTGACTGTTATTGTCTATAATGTTTTAACTCTAGAACATTGTCTAGATGTGTAGTAATGTATTGCAACATCTTGTAACATAGTTTGTTCTTTCAACTTATTTTTTATAGTATTTCTAATGTAATTTGTATTGGACTGGATTATACTCTATTTGTGTTGTACTGTATGTGTAGCTTTTCTCCCTGGGCCTCTGCTGAAAATGGGTTCTGTAGATCCAGTCAGACCACCCCGGTAAGCAAATGTCAAATCAATAAATAAATAAATAAACAAATAAGTAAATAAATAAATCTGTGTGGAGTCTGTATGTCCTCATTGTGGTCATGTGGGTTTCCTCTGGGTGCTCCGGTTTCCTCCCACATCCCAAAGATCCGCAGTAGGTGGACTGGGCACTCTAATTTGGCTGTAGATGAGAGTGTGTGTGTGCAAGTGAGAGGTATGAATGAACTACACCAGGTGTAAACTTGGGTCAAGATGATTGTCACTGCTGAAAATTACACCCCAACCCCATATGCAAAATGGGAAAAGGGGTTGAGGATGGATTAATGGATGGATATAGAACTTTGAAAGACTGTAGAACTTTGCACAATTCTATATGCTTTCTTAGGTGCAGCAGGTTGGTTATTAGGGAAAGCACAGGCTGTGACAAATACATCATCCAATGCTGGCAGCAATGGAGGAATAGGAAGAGGTTCTGGGAATTCCAGTTGTAACATTTCATGGTATTTTATGAGGGACTAAGAAACCTCATTATTCTCTCACTGAAAACAATGGCACATTCTAGAAATTATTTCAGAGAAAGATAATCCTTGACAGGAAGATTCAGATAACGTGCTCTCCACTGAATCTGAATCAGAATTCTGAGGAGAAAAAAAAACATATCACTCCACTCACATTCCTTTCCAGATTCAGTTTCTAGAATCTCTTCAGGAAATTAGGAATCCCTTTTTCAATTACCAGAAACCACCTGATAAGAAGGGTCAATGACCTGTAACAGACCATGAGCCAGAGTTAATAAACTACTACCGTCCAGTGACACTGATAAAGGAGAAATTATATGTTTTGTTTCTGTTTCTTTTTGGCAGGAAAACTAGGCCAAACAGGAGGTTTAATCACAGCAACAGCTTCCTCAGGAATGGGCACAACATTCTGGTTAAGTAGGGGCATCTTCCCTGCCCCTTCTGCCAACACAGACAAAAGTGGTTCTCCCTTGCCTGCTAAGGGGATCCATCAGCCACAGAGGACATGGCCAACATCTGGTCCATAGTGGCTGTATAGAAAATACTAGAGGGATCCAGGAAAAAAAATGAGTGATTTGATGAGCCAACATTGGCCAAAGCAAAGTCAACCACCTTTGGCTGAGGAAAATTGCTAGCCTGCTGAAATGAGAAAGGCTGGTTAGTTAACTTTTTTCTTTTTGTAGCTAGAAGAATAATCGGTTATAGGATCAGTAAAAATGTTGCCTCTTTTCTAGAGAAACAAAGCAGCACATGCCAGTAAAATTTGAAAGGTAGTATAAAGACACTTTCCCCAATAAAAACATTGTAAAAACACTCTAAAACACTTTACCAGCCCCAAAAATTATTGTAATATTTTTTCTATATTAGAAAATCAGTTTTAGAATGTTTAAATTAACTTTCAAAACTGCTAATCACAAAAAAGTGCATAACCATTTAAAAGTAAAGAGCAAAGTCGCATGACAGTCAATAAAAACACTCCTAGCTTAAAAATTACTTTTCCAAACAGCAAAGTAAATTTAAGCATTACAAATAATATATGTAGGTTTTTTCCCCAAAGGGAACTTATCTTCCCAGCAATGGAACAGCATAGACTGACCAGTGATCCTCTAAAGCCTGGAAAGAAGCGCTCTATTTAGCAACAATAAAGCTTTGAAGGGCTTAGTGCCCAAACATATTTAGTAAGGTCAGTTCAAGCTAAGTAATGGTTTGGGCATGTGGAAGGTGCCCTGAAGCTCTGGAAATTGACTGGCTGTTAAATCCTCTGGTGACTCTAACTTATAAAGCTTAGGCTACTGCACCAGTGATCAATATGAAGAACACCTTATAATAACAAGAAACCATCTTGGCAACTTAAAATTCCAAAGGGTATAGCAACATCTAAATGCAACTCCACGGGCATATTCTAAAGATGACTGTAATTATAGTCTGATTTTATAAATCCAAATAACTACATCACATCAAATATCTAAAATAGGCGTTTCCCTTGACCATGCAGATACAAAAATCTGTGCTCACTATCTTTAACAGATCAGGCATCATACATAATCTCTCCGAAGAAACAATCTCAACTGCTACCCAAAAACATTTTCAGTATTATTTTCCTTATTAATATTCTGCATAAATTATCTTTTCTGACCAAGTTCTGATGCACTTAATACTGAATAGTACAGAATACACATTTGAAGAGACAAAGGTCTTAACATTTTTGTATAAGATGCAAGCATGTTTTGTCTGATTTGCAAATACAAAAAACACTACCAGCACACAGCAACTTTCTCCAAAACACTTCACCACCTGCTCTGCTTCAAACACATTCGTTTTTGATATACATGCAAGTTTCCACATAAATCCCACTAAATAAAAAGTCAAAGGTCTCAAATATTATAGTATGTATTTGTATTTAAAACCACTCATGGCAAGGCTACTTTAATAAAATGTTCTTTATTAGAATTATGCAGTGAGAAGACATTAGTAATTTATCTGATGAGAGAACACCAGAATAGTGCTGTTTAAGAGTTTAATGTTTCTACTTTACATATCTGTTTCAGCCAATAGTCAGCACTAGATCAAAATCTTCACTAGATGAATGAATACGTAGGCTATGTTTTCTGATCAGTTTTAATGTGTTTATTTTAGTACCTATAACACATGACTTCAAGGGATAAAAAACTACTCTAGCATCAATCAAATTCTGCAGTAATTATGCAATGTAAAGGCACTAGACAATGTTAAATAGTACTTTTCTGTTATTTTTTTTTCAAGCAACAAAGTTATAATGATACCATCTGCACAGTGTTTATAAAAATCTTTTTAAGAGGAATAACTTGAGTGTTTTCTCAGTCTAAAAATAGGCTGTATTATCCTCTAACAGTAATTAAAATGCATGTTTTGTTCATCCTTAAGGGTATATTCTACTTTGATTGTGGATAAAAATGCCTGTAAAGTAGAAATTCTGGGAAACTGTAAGCAAAGTGTTTTATATTTAGTATTTTATAAGCATGTTATGCATTTAACTTGAGTACCATTTTTCACACTCATGCATTTAAATTGTGTGATTTTTGGAGAATTTGCTGCTTTGTGATCCCAAATTCAATTACATGACCAATGTAGACCTTTTTAAAGGGACAACCTTTTCTATCATACACTTGCCTTGTGTGATTCTCATGAAGAGTTGTTGTTTTGGGATTCCAAAATAAAGTAAATGACCACTGGAGGACTATTTAACATCAGACTGAAAGCATATTTAAATATTTTTATAATAAAATATACAAGGTAATGATACATGTAGCCCATTCTCTAAGCATAATAATGCTGAACATGGTGTGAGTTACTGGGAAATAACAGGCAATGAAGCCGTCTACCTGTGGTGCCACATCTAAGAATGTCTCTGGACAGCCCCTTATTCCCCAGTAACTCTTAATTCATTCAGTATTTTTACTTGCTTACATCTCTTCTAGACTGAGAGACCCAGCTGCTGAATAAAATAGCATAGCAATCCATGAACAACAGTACCACCATATGCAATAGTATGCTCTCTTTCTATCATTAACAACAACTGAACAAGCAAGCCAGAAGTTTGAGGGAGTAACAGTATTTTTCTACATTCTCTTCTTAACGATATTCTCATACAAATAATATAATGATTAATTACTTAACTAAAAAACAGCAGCCAGTCACATTCTCATTCTTACCCATACTCGACAAACACACACAAACACATCAGACACATACACACACACACACACACACACACACACACGTATATATATATATATATATATATATATATATATATATATATATATATATATATATTTTGGGCTGGATCCCAAAAGGATTTAGGATTGGAGTAATACACTTTGTCAAGCAGTTTTTCCATGCCCAACTTCACAACCTAGAGTTCCACCAGTCTCCACTCAATGTATGCTTATTGGGACTGCAGGAACTCTACACCTGATTCCAAATAGGGAATCACTTTTGCTAACAATTAATTCAGTGTTGCACATCAGTGAGGTTTGTAAATATACAAGGCTGAAGTAAAGTAGAATCCCATTAACCTCAATGGGAAGGACTGGCAAAGCAGAAGCACCACCTGTATGTGTGGGTTAAGTTCTTTAGATGGTATCTGACCAGAAGGAAGACTGACTGCAGTAACAATTTCCACATACAGGTGGAGCTGTATTGCAAATTTTGAAAAACTGGGACCATGTGCATATGTGGCTCAGTGTAATGAGAGCTGTCCTCCAAAATCCTGTGGGGACAGCACACAGGGGACAGTTCAAAGTGTTCAGTGTTCTATGTGTTAAGAATACAGTTACAACTACGATGGTCTAGTGGTCTTACATGCCCACCCCTCATTCTAGATGGGGAAAATGTAGACATGACAGTCCTGCTGGTCATCATGCCTACATTTATCACTCTTCACTATAGATAGAGCCCCTGTATTAGATAGTCTGCAGTACCAAGTTTGATATACAGGTGAAGCCATTGTGCAGGGGAACATTGGACTCAGGGATCTTACCAATTACTCGGGCAGGTTCAAGCTGCAGTCAGAACAGAAAATGAGATTTGTTAGCATATCATACAATAAATTCTCATTACCTGTTCTAGCATAGTGTACCTCCCTTCAGTTCAATACATCAGCATTGTAAGCTGTGGAATTGGGTGAATTCTGCCTCTCAGGATGATATCATCCCATGGAGATATGGTAGATTTCACTGTTCAGTGTAGTGACAGCTTGATGGTGGATGCTGTCCTCCCTTATTACTCTACATTTTTGAGTCTGTCTGTCTCTCTTCACATACACATTCAGGCAGTGAATGTAACAATGCAAACTATTGCATTTTGAAGGGGTGGTTGAAATATCTGACATGGCTACCTCACAGCTAAACATCCAATCATGCATAGGTTCATAGGTTAGTACTAAGCTAACTGCCCTTGCAAGCCATTTTAAGCTTAGCCAATTATCCCTTGTGAGGCTCAAACCCTGCACTTTGTGTTTGTAAGGCAAACACCTTAACCATTAAGCCACCCTCCCAATGTTTGTTATTTGTGTTTGCTGTTCATTGTTTTAGCCATTTGTGAAGACAACACAAACTAAGAGTAGGAAGGGGCTAGTTTTAATAAATGTATTTCTGTAGTGCATGTACTAAAATACAAAAAATGAATGATAACACCAAGTTGTATGGGCAGTAATCAAAGCTGTGGATGTGGCAGTGTGTTAATTACATAGCTATCTCCCTCAGTTGAAGTGTGTTACTGGTATTTCCTGAAACAAGAAGTAGGGATTAAACCTGTCTTAAACCCAGCATTGTATACTGTGGCAAGCACTGTTATCAATAGTACAGTGCAGATGTCAGTTACTTGCAAAATAAGTTAGCTAACCAGTATGCTAGATTGTAAGTACTGCTTAGTTAAAGATATTTATTGCTGTAATGTTGCTTATATTGCTATTTGCATTGTTTGCTATAGTGCTGTTTCTAACGCCGTTATCCTTGTTCTTTTATTTATCTGAGCCACTTTTCTTTATCATCTTGATCCCACTCTTTCTACATTGCCCAGTTAGGTCTCTCCTTGTATTTCTTAATTTTAGGTTCTGTAAGATAGTGCCAAACAAGCTGCACATATATATCTTCAATTACCATTTCCCCTCCAGCCAAGTAAAGTTACAAAGCCTTGCAGGACTCTTTTGTCAACTAAAATGTAATGCTGAAAGATTTACCTATCCTTGTGTGTGTGTGTGTGTGTGTGTGTGTGTGTGTGTGTGTGTGTGTGTGTGTGTGTGTGTGTGTGTGTGTGTGTGTGTACTCTTGTTTTCTTGCATTTTTAATGAGCAGTGTTCAATAAGGCCACAGCTGCAGTTTGGTGTTTTGGCTCTGTAGTTATCATGGCTGTTGCTAACAGATACTATAAGTGAATCACTTCCAACTGATGTCAAAACTCTCTGCTTCCGTGAGATTCTTATACATTTGTTTTCATTTGCATGAGCAGCAAATTTCTTCCTGCACATACCTAGTGTCCCATATGATTTTTTATTTTAAGTGAAAATTCTTTGGCATTATTATTAACAGCCCAGGAATATCTGTTTAATTTAAGTTACCGAGAAACTTATTTTACTCTTGCCAGCTAATCCTTTTCAGGCAGGGGAAACCTTAGAGGTCTACTGAGCAACTGCAGACTGACTGACTCATGCAAGCATGGGGGTGTTTCCTGCTAATCTCTCCCCTTCCACCCCAATTCCCCAGCCACACCAAATCCTCAGATTTAACTTTTCTGTACCAACACCCTCAAATCTCATTATCTCACCAACCTCTTAAAGCCACAAAGCACATTCAAACAAACATCTACTCTTAGGTCAGGTATTCTACAAAATGTTGCACTCCAGTCAGGACACACAAGCTCATGTCAATGCACATTCTCACATTTCTAAACACCACCTCCTAACCCACTAGTATAACATTTCCAAACTCAGCCATACTGGATCCATTCATCTCTAAAGTCATGCAAAAAATGCATTAGAGGATCCCTACATAGTTCATATAATATATTTCCAAGCCTGTATTACTACAATATTTTTCCAAAACTACCACAAACTCATTTAAGCTCACTCCAAGCATAAACCTGTTCACCCAACCCATCCTCTCTCTTTCTCCCTCTCTCTCTCACTGTCTCTAAATTCATGGTATATTACCTGGTAACCACTCTTTCCTTCCTTCTAATCCTACCCTTGTAACTTCCTGTCACTCATGCACTCTGTCATACCTTTCAGGCTCCTCATCCTGTACCCCACTAACAAAATCTGTACACCAACCTGACTTCACCAGACATAGCTCCACCTTATTACCTCTCAAAGCTGTAGCCTTCCTTAAATATAATATAAACTTTCACAACCCCATAACCAACAAACTCAGCCTGAAATCAAAAACCAAACTAAAATGGCAGACAATCTATCACTAAATCTCCTAAAACTTAAAAAGCAGTGATGACACCCACACTAACCCTAGCCCCCCCCATCACTCACTCATCACACCCTAGTACCTCTATCAGTCCCATCTTTCCCATACAGTATTTCACAAACTGTACTTTTGTTCTTATCATCTATGTTAACAACAGAAGCATCTATTACAATCTACCAGTATTGGCTTGCCTTACATTCACTTGATTTTGTAATAATAAAAAAAATATATGGCTAAAAAATTAAACAAAAAGCTAATCAGATACTCCCAATGGAGTATAATATACTCAGGGTAGACAGAAAATATAAGAGTTGGTTAATTTGCAAAGCTCTATAGAAACACTCTGTAGCTCACCATATCACCTCTAACACTGACTCCCCCACCCATTTGACAAAACTGAAATGCTCATATCTACTCTCTAGCTAAATTAGTACAAATCATTGTACATCTTAGGAGCTAGGAGCTTATATCCCACCTGGAAGCAATCATAGCAGAGCAGATCTCTTCTGCTGAGTATCATCCAACATCCTCCACAAAAAAAAACTGTTATTAGGTGTGTGACAAACCAAAATGTTGCCAGCCCAGCTATCTGGAATTTTGTAAATATTTATATGTCACTTGAAAATATTAATATTATTTATATGGAAGTGTGACACTGCCAGCCCAGCTATCTGGAATTTTGTAAATAATCCTATGTCATTTGTGAATATAAATATGATCCATAGGCTTGTCTTACAAATGTAAGAGAACTAGCTATGTTATGTGGATATTAAACTACTGGTACAGACGTGTGTGTTGAACTGTATGTTATGTACTGACCTTCAAGAATGTAACCACAGTGTACCCTACTGGAAAAGAACAAAGTTAACTTGAAAACTCTAAGAAAATAAGTTAAAAGTATTTTACAATGTGCTATAAAAGTTAGTTTCAAGGCAGCAAGGAGACAGGATGTCTAGAGCTAGGAGTTTATTTCTATTGTCTTGAAACATAAATAATTACTAGGTTTAAAATGTAAAAGTGTTGAACGGTCTTGCAACTTCCAGCTGTAGGCAAACTTCTGAGAGATATGTACTTCTCACACAGAGATGCTAAAATTGTCTTGGTATCTGTTAGCCTGGGAACTGAAAGCAGGTGGCAAATAGTGATGTCATCCAGCTGGCCCAGCAATAATGTTTTGATATTAATTTGGGAACACTCATAGAGACTATGCATTTTGTATTTGTCTTTGGACCTGGAAACATCCTCTCATCACCACTTGCCTTGCTAATAGTAAGTAACTAGTGTACACTGATTTCTCTTAGATATAGATAGAAATATAGTAAAGATTACTTTAGATATTTCTGTATTTATTTGAGACTGTCCTGCAATGTTGTTTTAAAATACTTCCTGTGATTCTGAACTCTGTAGTCACTGTGTTGAGTTATTGAGTATTGTCTTGTTCTTTTATTATTTATTATTAAATATATTTAAACCTGTTAATTGTGGTTGGTTTGTTTAAACATATTTAAGCTCTTAGTGTACTTGCATATGTATTTGGTGACACTGTATAGACCACTCCTAAATAGCCTTGGTCACACTGATTGAAGAGGGTGCTGAAAGTTTTGGCTTGACCATTCAGCTGAGATCTTAACCCTATAGCTGTGCCAGTGGGGAGTGTTATTGGGGATCTGGAGAGAGAGGAAGAAACCAGCCCCAGACTGACTGTGATCTCTGTTTGCTCTTAAGGGAAGTTGTACTTTACTGTGTGTGCACTTGTCATCATCCCAATGTGGACATGTCTCATTGGTGCTAGTGGTGAGGATTGAGGCTCCTTGATTACTGGGCCAGTGCAGGGGCATCACAAGGTGACTTCAGTACTGACTGGCTTTCTCTCTCCACTAACAACCCCACCCATACCATATACTGCATTGACTAACACAACTGATCACCATTACCACTGACTTTAACAATACAAATAACAAGTGCACTGCAAATGACCAGAAATGGCAACACAGGCTATAGTTTAACCTGTCTTAATTCTAATAAACCTCTCAGTGAATGAATATTATGTATTTCCAATATGGAAAGTATGTTATATCATCCCAATCCACGAAGGTGGTTATTTTACTGAATTCACCAATTATAGACCCATCATCATCCTCTTTCCCTATCAAAAATACTTGCATTCTGACCCAACTGCTTTCCCATACTGTACTATATCACAAAAAAATGCACTCCTCTCTCCTTCACAGTATGGATTTTGTCCCCACCACAGTACCTTTGCTGCTCTCCTTAACTTCACTAATGCTGTTAATACAAGGAGGAGTGATGATAAACTTGTATCTGCTTTCTTTCTTGATCTATCCAAATCTTTCAACACTGTCTCCCACAAAGACTCTAACATCTAGGTCTTAACAAACCCTCTCGTTCCTGGTTTTCTAGTTACATCTCTAAAAGACTCCATATAGTAAAATGGCTCACTGACATCTCATCTTTTCACCCTGTTGCAAGTGGAATCCCATAAGGATCCATACTGAGAGTCAGCCTGTTCACATTTTCATTAAAGACCTTCATCTGGCCAGTAAGAATACTACCGTAGCAGAGTATGCAGATGATTCTACCATCATCTGCTCAGCAAACAACTTTGATTCCATACAAAAACTGACCTAGGAATCCTTTACTTCTGTCAAAAATTGGCTTCCAGCTATTCCTAAACTCTAACAAAACAAAACTAATTATCTTCACTCCTAAACATCTCACAATAAATAAAGCATCCTTCACTATTACTTCATCCAACAATACTGAAATAGAACTTGTCACACAAACCAAACTATTAGGAGTTTACATAGATAGCAATCTGAAGCTTGACCTCTACATTCAAAATACGGTGAGAAAACACTCACAAAAACTAAGCACTCTCTATAGGAAAAAACCCTTTCTATCCAACACTGCAAGATGTCATATCACCACTCCCCTCCTGCTAACTAATCAGGTAAGGCCACAGGGCACATCAGTAGACCACTGTTGCGTATCCATCCACATCTGTACAGGTAGATCATGCATACATGAGATGACATATATATAATCTGTTGCTACATAGTAGTAATAAACAGATGTGCATAAGCTGTAGTATTGTGAACTTGTACTGTTGATGTACTGTAATGCTGCACCTCCCGTGTACCAATGCCACAGCTGTGGCTACTGACATCACATCTCTCACACTCTTATGTGGGTCCCTCTGGTATACCACCAAGGCAGCAGCCTGTAGCTGATGAGTATGGTTTACGTTCATGCTTGTCAATTCACCGGTCATGTAATGGCTATGGTATGTTCCATGCACACATCTAACAAACCTACCCATAATGTATGCCGTACATGTTCACGTATTGTTGCTGTTAACTGCAGTGTATCACAGTGGTGACCATGATGATGTATCTGAAGGGTATGTCAGACACCTGCAATATAACTAACATCCTGTCATTGCAAAATGTGTCTATAGGGATGAACATAATGGTGGTGACAAATGGCCTACAGTAGAGACATGTGTGAAACATCACCCTTATACAGTGCTACAACAGTGTATATACCAGTGTTACAATGGCAAGTCTTACAGATATACACTACGGCATATCATAATACAGCAGTCCACAAGCCTTAAAACCTGCAATGTGGTCCCAACATGAGCAATGAGTGTGTAATATGGAATCGTAGGTTAGGGCAGCAAATATGGGGAGTACATACCTTCACAAATACTGGAAGCATATGTGTGCACACACTCCAGATAAAATATAGTGGAAGCAGCTGTTGAGGTACTGACTGCATGCATTTGTCATGGATATGCACCTTTCAGCAAGTACACATCCCCAGTGTCACACCACGTATTGGTCTGTTGTCCAAGAAATTTAGCCATCAAATGTGCACACTTACCTGCAACAGAGGCAGGAATGGCTTGCACACACCTTACATGACATGGTGTGGGCCCCATATCCAGCAGGTAGCATGTATGAGCTGGACATGTAGCCATACCTCACCATTGCATATGCCATGGCAAACTGTGCAGACAGTCATTTATGTGGCAAGGATATATGGCACAGGAATGACGTAGGAAATAAATAGATGGCCATCCAAGACAAATGATGTCACATGTAGCAAACTGGTCATGAAGGCTGCCCAGTAACATGCCACAACACTGAGGGGGGAGTTGCAGGAATGTCTACCAAGTACTGGCTGTGCATGTCCCATGTCAGCAATTGCCTGGACTCTGCAAGCATGTGGCCAATGGGTTAGAGTAATCAGATCTCACAGTTGTACCACAGGAAACATCAGCCAGGCCTCTCTACAGGTAGTGTATGCATAACAGAAGAGGTTCCCAAATGTCAGGTGTTGCAATGTGTACTGGTGTACCATAACCACGTTGGAAACCTACAGACGGTATCATGTAAGATACATGTGCTGCACAACCAATGCCTCACCCCACCTCCGGCCCACCATCCCCATCTGTACTGTGCCGGTGCCAGTGTACATCTGTATATTTGCCATTCATTAGCTGAGACTAGGCTGTTACACGTAGTGTTCAGTGTTTGGGACACTGCAAACTGACACAAACAAGTGTAGGCCATAGTTGTCAAGCATCTGCAAAAAGGCTGAAGGTGGGGAGGGGGTGTCATCATGACACACACCAGTGCACTGCAGCAAGGATCCTAAAGATGCTACAAATGGCTGTATCTGCACACAGTCAGGTTCAGGAACTGTGGCAGACATATCCCTGACTCCACAGCAATAGTGATGGCAGTGTGTGAACTCCAAGGTATGTGCACATGAGTTGACCTTGCAATCATGCAGGGTTGGGTGTATGTGTAGGGCAGACTGACCACATACTGGCAAATGCAGATGGCCCATGCCAGTATACCCCTGCCAGGAATAGTGACTGCTGTAGTACACATAACAGTAGGTGCAACAAACCGTCATGATAAGGGCGTGCACACATATCCACCCACGAAGTGTATGCATCACGGTCAGCATCAGCACACCTAACACATTTGTTAGACACTGCATTTGAATGTACAGGACATATGTCACATATCAGGCTCATGTAATGTTAACATATGCAGTGATGTAGTCCCATGACATATCAAGGAAGAGTGCGTCATATCAATAAGGGTGTGTACACTCCACATAGCCACAGTAAGGTTTGACGGTTGTCAGTGTAATAGTATTGTATTGGTCATACATGCACCGTTGATGTTGGGATCTATAAATCAGACATCAGGCATTCACAAATGACATATGTCCACATATCATCCCAGGTATGTGTCAGACAAACACATAGGGGATGTGAGCATTAGAGCAGACATGACTGATACATCAATACACATTCAGCAATGGTGTGTACACCTGTGAGGTATGGTGCACAGTACATGGCAGGGTGCAGAACAGGTGCACCACAAAACTGTGTACATGGGTGCAGTGTTTTCCAGGGGAAGGGGCATCACCTACTAACACAGCCCATGCATCACACACATTTATACTGTTGCTAGCATGGATTGACTATAGCTACATTGCATGCTGCTGAGTACCATATGTTATGCATGTTAACAGATGGGTAATGGGGTGTCTGTGTGTGCTATCTTTGTCAACATCACCTGTAGGTGTGTGTGTGTGGGGGGGGTTATTTTGTCTGTAAGTGCAATCTGGTGGAGTGGAGTGGAGTGGGGGTTGATGCATGTAGGATGTGTGTGCATATGTGTGTGTGTTTGTGTGGGTGTCCATGTATGCACATGTGTGATTGTGGGGTTGTTCATACATCAGTACTTCCCTTTGGAACCGTGCAGTACAGTGACATGGACTAACATATGAGGCACCAGGAATACTTGTCTGATATGTAATCACAGGACAGCTGATAGTATAATAAGGTCTGTAGCATGGAACATGCATTGGGAGGGAAACTAGACACCAGGTTTACTGTTAAAACTATAATAAGCAGAAAGGTGAACGATTACCTACGTATGCAGCACTAAAGATGCATTGGGGAATTACTAGACAGCACCCGGGAGTGTATAAATATATTACTGTTGTCCACATAATAAGTTGATTGAGCAGCAGATCTTGCATCTTCTGAGCAATAGTTACGTATGACACTGCAGTGAGTGACATTATGGAGTGAACATAGTATCCCCTAACATATGGGGGCCATGATCACAATGTCCGGACATACCCAGGGTGAACACTGGATGATGGCAGTGAGGCCTTGTAAAACCTACTCCAGTCAAATCAAGGAGGTAATGAAGTAACAGGTCTTGTGTTCTAATCACTTGTCTAGGCATTTAGGAGAATAATACGTTAATGAGTGTTATTAATGAGTGTATGTTACAAAGTGTGATGCAGGATGGGGAATGTACATGAATAAACATGGGACTGTCTGTAAACTCAGGGACAGTTAGGTATTATGGTGGAATTACAGTGTGTGTGTGTGTGTGTGTGTGTGTGTGTACTGTTATGCAATGCCGTACAGGTCTTAAAGTGCATTTCTTGTTTTCCCCTCACAGGTGGCGAGGTGGGTCAGGGTCCCTCCTGCATGCAATCTGATGTTGGTGTCCATACAGACACCGAAAATGATGATAGGACTGTTGAGGCACAGGCAGTGTTGTCAGAAGCTGAAACTGAGCCATCATTTGACATCCTCCTGTTATCCACCCCACCCCGCACACAGTCACAGTGCCTATAGGTACCCCATCACCAGTGGCCATAGCAGAGGGACAGTTGGCGGTTGGTGGCAGTGCACAGGAGAGTGTGGTATCTATGCCTGCTGTGTCTGGATACAGCAGGCATAGCCGGATGTCCAGCAGGGCACCACATAGGCAGATGTATCAGGGTGCTTGTGGGAGGGCCGCTGGTCTTCATGCCCCTGGCAGAAGTGCCACAACTGGTACAACCAGACACATGTTTTAGACTGTCATGGGGTGCAGACACTTATGGAACTGTACAGCAGACAGGGTCTGAGGCTTCAGAACTTGCAGGTGCCCTCCGTGATTATACAGAGGTCATGGATAGATGGTTGGGTGAGATGGTGGGCCTCATCGACCGTGGCTTGTCCATGCTAGAACATGTAGTGGGAGTGGGGCAATGGCCGTGTGGACGTAGGCCAGCAACACCAACAGCTGGTGGTCATTGTGGATGTGCAAAGACACCGAGCCACTCCTGTAGTGGCAGTACCAGCCCCAGCACTGCAGAGGGTAGCTGTCCACACCATACCACAGCAGGCCACATGCATGTGGCCCTGGCCAGTCCCAGGAGGGACCTGGTTCCAGCGGACATATGTCATCATCAGGGGAGAGTAGCACATCGAGGTCTGTACCTGGATGTGCCCATGGAACCCCCAGCAGGCACAGTCCACATGTCCGTGGCCAGAAGCTGTGAACTACACACCCTGTCAGATATGGTCTGCAGCTGTCCAAGAAGCACCTGTATAGGATAGCCACATGGCAGAACTATGTGCATGCATAGCCACACACTATACAAACACACCTAGTGCAACCCCAAACCTACACACACCACATCACCATGCCCATCTTAGTGAATTACACCCCTCACCCACACACATGGTGTCAAACGTATGGCCCACCCACGGTCTCTGGCAAACCAACAACACACCCTGTGCATATGATGATACCTGTGCCACATCCCTGTCATCCCAAACATTGATGCAGGTACAGGCTAATATGGTTCTGATGCACACAGTGACTGTACTACAGTGTACCAATGTACTGCTTTGTAACATGTTGTCAGCAGTAATGTTTAATGCTTACATGTCAGGTAGTGTAGCTGTCCAGCCATGATGCATTATAGCTGTTGGTAACACTGAGTGACTGTGGTCTCCATAATGTTATCCATTTGTGTTTTAGGTGTACATGTGTCAGCAGGAGGATAGCCTGCAGTCATATTTCACAAGAGGTATGGCACTGTGGTGACACCATGGCTGTGACATATCCTGAGTACAGTTGAACACATGTCACAGGTCTGTATAACAGTTACTGCCTGTGCCACATGGACAGGTGACTCCCTGGGACAGTATAATCAGCAAACTGAAATAGATCCCTCCACATACACATACACACTTACTTGGCAACACTGGGACTAGAACCCTACCTACGTATGTAGTGCTACTGATGTGTGTGGCTTTCATTGCACACACCACACATTGTTTAGGATGAAGTATGTTCCAGGTTACATGTAGAACATCCCCAGGCATGTACAGTATGGTAATAGGGGATGTAATGGTTGTATATGGACAAAACATAGTGTGACATACCATCATATACACATTAACAGACACATAACAGGCAGACACACATCCGAGATACCTGGGCCTATCAGTGCTATCTAACTTGTCAGTGTGTCCAATGTGTTACAGGTAGGCTGCACACAGCACATGCATAACTGGACTGGATTGTGTTATCAGTTACCTGTATGGTTGATAGTGACAGTGGTGACCATACAGTGGTACATGGGACATGTATCGAGGGTACCATGGTGTAATGACAGTGTACACAGCACCCAAACTCCACTGTACACACTGAAACCCATGATGACACTCTGACATACCCACCATCACACATTGACCAGGACTGCGATACAACCCATTGTCCATCCCAACAGTGGTACTACGGGGATATGCATCTAATGCACATGCCACAGACATAGTAGGGTGATGCTTTCTCATGCCTCGCCTATGGGCAGCAACATCAGTATCCATAATACTGTGTGACACTGCATATTGTAATAGGAGTATGTGGCCTTAGAATGCTGTACCCTACAAATATACACACATACACACATACACACACTTGCCAGAACTCAGTGTATATCCCATGCCTATCAACCTATTAGTAAAACAGTGTTGTGCTGGTACTGCAAGGCTCAGGTAGCCGTTAGGCAGAGTAGTGTAACATGGTACATGTAATGTCCAGTACAGCAACAGCCACATCTAACTATGGCAATGGATGTTGCTGTGGGTATGAAGCCCCTCATGGTATTCCCAACTACAGGTGTACTAACACACAGACATTGATATCCTCAGTAATGCACACATAATACTGGGGTGCATTGCTACAGGTGGTCATAGGTGTGTACCTGGCTATTGTCCATGGAGAGATAGGAAGTGTGGGGAATGTGTGTACAGTGGTATCATGCCACCTGCCATGTGCCAGCAGGCAATGTATCTACAGACACCACTGTGGTAACCCTCAGGGTGAGAGTGACATGCATCAGCCAATCCTCTGGGTGCCTCCTGCAAATGGAAAATGAGGTGATCCAGTTGACATGTACGCAACATGTATTACAAAACATAGTTTGTGCCTGTGTTGGAGACCTGTACCCAAGCATGTTCTATTGACTGTGGTAGAGTAGTGGAGGTATCCATGGCATGTGGTGTGTACAGGGTGTTGTGTCCTATCTGTGCCAGTCATAACACAGCTGGACAGACATGTCAGTGTCAGTCAAGCATAGGTTGCTTGTATGTATCCAAGCTGGATACCTGCCATCTGCAGATCTGTACAGGGACTGACAGGCATCAGCTTGCTAACTAGCTATGCAGTAGGATGAATGTGTCAACAGATAGACATCTGACACCAATATGTATGCCATTACTACATGTTGGCAGCCCTCACTGACATGTGCTGTACAGACAGTAGCCTACAGTTAATTTCCACATGTCAGATCATTATCCAGTAGGGGATATATACTGTGACACAGCTCACACACCAGGAACACAACAGTGAGGACTCAGAGTTCATCTATGCATGCAGGGGTGCTGGTTGTCAGTACTACAATTAGCAATCTATTGTTGCTTGGGAAAACATTGTCAACAGTAGTAATGGCATGATACTCTACATGCCAGTGTGATGGCACATTACCTGGCATACTGCCCTTGTATGTAACACATTCACATGGATAGGAGTGATGTACAGGTTTTATATACTCAAGTGTCCCAGACATGACACTCACACCCCTTGCTACTGTAATGACAGCACATAGACGCATGTTATGTACATGGCATTACATACACTTATTACAGATGTCACTACCCTGCTATGTTATCAGACTGGGATGTGAGCACTGGTTACCAGGACTGAGCCATGCTTAGCAGGTATCAGCATTGCTGCAATATAACAGCTAAGCACATTTGTGCACTGGTAAGCGAAGCCTACATGGTGTAAGTGCCTGTACATTTAACCGTATGATATATATGTAGATATCTATAACTATATGTGCAAACCCACGCAAATGCTCTTAAATCTGCTCAAAACTGCCTTAACCACTCTGTATCCAGCAGCCCTTGTTCTGCCCACAACAAAATAAACACCCCTTGCAGGACTTGAACCCAGGACCCTGTACACTATAGTCACAATAGTTAACCACTACACCATGACAGCTGTGTAGACAGTTGTTTTTCCAAAACATCTGTCAGTAGACATATTGAATAGTATTGAACAACCACTGTAACTTCCACAATTGTATAGTACATGTTAGTGATATTAATGTTGCATCACATATGTTGTTTTATCTAAATATACACATCAGATAAATACGGTGTGATACATCTGGAAAGGTATACACAACAGTAATGTTTACACATGACAATGATATGGATATATACATAAACATATCTAGATGGGATCCGTACAGATGCTCGACTGCATCTTTCACCAAATCCCAATTTGGTGAACATACTTGCGCAAAAGTGCTGTTCACCGAAGCAGCACTTTCACTTAAGTATGCTTGCTGTTCCAGTCATACTACAGTGCAGTAAGGGAAAATTGCCTTTTCCCCACTGTAGTGCGACCTCTGAGTGAGAATATTAAAGTAGGGTGTGGGGGGGCGCAGGGGGGCTTGCCCCCCCTGCGTTCAAGTAGATTTTGTGTTTTTTTTTAACATACTTTAGCGCTTTTCAATGGCGCTTTGTTAAAGTAATGGTCGCTGGTAATGGATTCGAGCTTTTGAACTTTCATTCAAAAGTCCTAGATCCATCTAGATATATGTCTACATGTACATACACATATTTATTCATATATATGTATTTATACACATCTGTATAGTGCATCATATATATGGCCATATATAGATCTCTCTGTAATATATATATATATATATATAAACCTCCAAAAACCCAGGAAAATGTATGAAAAAGCCAGCAGTCCCCAAGGGGCTAAGAGTAGAATCTGACAAAACGTTACTGCCAATGACAACAACCGAATGAAGCAGTTCCTTTAGTGCGAGAATCTATAAGTCTAGATCAGGCATATTATCGTTAATTCCAAAAACATGGAAACTAAAAAGCTCAATGAAACAGAATGCCCAAAGTTCTTACAGTACCTCAAAATGAAGCTGTGTTAAAAATGCTCTCATGTATCATTCAAGTACGCCAAAACACAAAGCTGTTAATTCCAAAGCTGTTAATTCCAAAGGTTTCACGAAGATAAACCATTAGCCTCAGCGACTAATCCACTGCAAAGCAACCTTTCGGTTCAGAAATATACAGCATACAGTGTCCAAATGCTGTTATTCCACATATATGAAAAAATGGTAATACTTGTAAAAAGAGAAATAATTTTATTGTTAGCACTTTCACGGCTGATAGACGCCGCTTCTTCAGACAAACAGGAACCAGAAAAACAATGTTGCATTTAAAAGATGATTGGATAATACGTATCAACCATTAAAACCATACAAAGGGATATAGAGAACAATTTATATAGATTTAAGCATCTACAGGCACAGAGACATCATATGGAGGCTTGCTTAATTAAGGGCATTGTTCCCAGAGGTCTGCGCATTCTCAATATGCCAACTTATGGGAATGCATATCCCATTTTGCTGCAGAAATGGCAACAGATCAATCTGAATGCCAGTCGGGCACTAAAGGAACTGCTTCATTCGGTTGTTGTCATTGGCAGTAACGTTTTGTCAGACTCTACTCTTAGCCCCTTGGGGACTGCTGGCTTTTTCATATATATATATATATATATATATATATATATATATATATATATTTGTGTGTGTGTATGTACATCATATATGTACAGATATACCTATTTATGTCGATATACATGTAGATATCCATAATTATATGTGCATATATATCTATATATCTGTATATGTGTAGAATGTATAGCTGTGTATATGTATATATGTGTTTGCATATGTAGATATATATATATATATATATATATATATATATATATATATATATATATATATATATATATATATATATATATATATCCATATATGTAGGTAGATATGTGTATGTCTACATATCTGTATAGATATATGGCTTATATATATATATATATATATATATATATATATATATATATATATATATATATATACGGATTTCTTTATATATATATATATATATATATATATATATATATATATATATATATATATATGTATGTACGGATTTATTTCTATATGTTTACTATATGTCCAGAACATGGAGTGGAGTCCTACCTCAGCAACATTAGTCTCAACCTCTCAGTGCAAAGGGATGTCATGTATGTATTGCAGGTATATATCTAGACTGTTACTACTGTAACAGGGTTTGTCTTAACACACATGTTGTGTGTGGGAGGTCAAATCTGCTATTCACAGGTACGCCATCGGTTACTGACAGACATCCCATGGACATCATAGTACCGTACCACTGATAGCACAGTAATGATCCTGTGGACTACAGCAGAGATATGACCAATATATGTGGACAGTCTGGCACTCTCTGCTCAGTCCAGAGGTATACACAGATCCCCTTCGTGTGAGACATGTAGACCAAGCCTGACAATGTGGATAACAGCCATGTACATGGGTATATCACGTAAATACTGGACTACATATGCCCACACAGTTTATGTATTCACACATGCCTATCTGTCCTGACACATAATAACTAGTGGTGCAGAGGTCACATGGCCACATACTAATCAGTAGTTAGTGAAATACATTTGTACAGAATCCTACTGCTTTGTCAGAAATACACAACAGTTATGGTGGCTTGGCAGCAGTACGTCTTGCAGATATCTGGACATAACATCACACTGGGTAATTACACTAAACTGCTAGGCATCTAACAAAGCCCTGTGCAAATTACAGGCAGACTGCCACAACACTGGCCTACATTTTGTATGGGGGAATACACATGTACCTGCAAATATAGCAGGCTCTACAGGCATGTCACAGCACAGAGTAACAGACACCTGTGAGAAAGTGCATACCCACAACCAATGTGAACACAGCCACAGCCACATACGGTACGCAAGCTTAATATGACATTCATAAACACCATCCTATGTGCCACTCACACACTACCCTACATAAACTGGGTCACGACACAGTGTGGTCCAATGCCTGTCTGTGGTATGGGACACGTGTGTGTTTGGTCCTACAAACATGTGAACCGATGGGGTATGATACACTGGAGCAGCATGTAACATCAGACAGAACAGGACCAAGAACAATGACATCTACCACAGTCTGTACACAGGCCAAGGTACGTATTCGCAATACACATACTGTCAACAATCACCGTAAGTACGCAGACCCCACTACTGCATACACAACCGCAGAAAGCCCAGGTTATGTCCTCAGAAATAACCCTTACTATACATAACACATCTAGCAGTCTGATATCTGACTTGCTTGTTATCAGGTATGATGTCAATAAATAATGGTGTACAAAACATATGCACCTCTTACTGCATGACATATGTACAAAGGTTGACAGACTTGTGGCTGGAGCCACAAACACTGGGCCATTATTGGCCAACACTACCAACATGGGCAACCAGTGTTCCACACCAGAGGTCAATTCCTTGTTGGTCAGATCCGACCACAAGCTAATCACCCTAGACATCCACATACCACCCCAACCCACCATTAGGGAAACCACTGTAAAAAATTTCTCCAAAGCCAACTTCACACTTCTTAAGACAAAAGTGGCAAACTTCACAACACCCATGCAGACAGACAATAGAGATACAACTGCTGAATCCTATACAATTGCACTTTATAAGCACTTACACGAGTGCATGGATCATGCAATCCCTAACAGAACCAAGATGCTATCCTCCAAAAAAAGGAAGCCAATCTGGTGGTCCCCTGCCATAAACAAACTCTACAACAGAAGAAAGAAACTGTTGCAAAAAAGAGTAAAATCCCATGATTGGAGGAACTCCCTGGTCAGCCTCAGTAAGAAGCTAAGATCCTTCATAAAATCCTCCAAAGCTAGTTATGAAAACAAATTTGCCACTGATTCTAAAGACAACCACAAAGCATTCTAAAGCTATGTCAAGAATCTCACTGGCAACACTCAGATCTGCCCTGAATTACAGCACAATGGCACTAAATATACAGAACCAACTGATATTGTCAACATCCTGGCAGATAGGTTCAGTGCTAACTTTACCCTTCTCTCACCCCCTAAAGGGCCCATCTCTATACCATAAGAATGCAAAGTTCCAGTAATCATGGCTGCACAGGTAAAAAACACACTCTCCAAAGCCAAGAACACAGCATCCATGGGACCGGACAACATCCTAGGCTGCATTCTACATGAACTACAGAATGAACTGGCACCCCACCTAAGTACCATGTTCAATCATAGCCTCACCTCAGGCTTTGTGCCCACTGAATGGTGCACAGCAACGGTTATCCCACTCCACAAAGGGGGAGCCACCACGGACCCCGGGAACTACCGCCGCATTAGCCTGATGAGCCTGGTCTGCAAGGCTATGGAACGTATCATCAGGGAACTTATAAACAATGACACTGGTAATCTCCAAACTTTGGGCCCTACCCAGTTCAGGTTTGTAAAAGGCAGATCATGTCTGCTAAACTTGATAGACTTCTTTGAAGTGATCACCAAAGCTGTAGAGGAGGGTAATGTGGTTCTCACAGCCTATCTAGATCTCGCCAAGGCTTTTGACACCACCCCCCACTCTGGAATCATAGATAAACTCACTAAACTAGGTATAAATCCCTATGTCACAAAATGGGTTGCCAACTGGCTCACTGACAGAACCCACACTGTGAAAGTAGCAGACTGTAAATCCAACTTCAGACCGGTGACAAGTGGAGTACCACAGGGTTCAGTCCTGTGTCCTCTCCTGTTTGGTATCTACTTCTCTGAAGTATAGGCTAACACAGAAGGTCTTTGGCTAACAGAATTCATAGATGACTGCAAACTAGGAGCCATAATCAAAACTCCTAATGATGTGGACATCCTACAAAAGGGCCTCACAGAGACAGATGCCTGGTGTCAAAGCCATGGCCTCAAGCTCAATGCCAAAAAGTACATCGTCATCTCTTTTGGTAAAAACTATGTACCCATGAACTACAAAATAGGTGGTAGTCTACTTAACGCTGAAAGTGTGATAAGAGACCTTGGGACACAGGTGGGCAGTAGTTTCTCCTTTGATAATCACATCTCTACAGTAGTCAAGAAATCCATCCATGTGCACACCTCATCACAAAAGGTTTCTCATCCAGGAAAAAAAGAAGTCATTGTTCCCCTCTACTCATCACTCATTAGACCCATTATTGAGTACAATTCCCCTTTTGGTATGTACCTCACAAGACATCTACAACAACTGGAAAGGCCACAGAAATACCTCACAAAGAGGATTACTGGCCTCAAACAGATGCCCTAAGCAGACCGTCTCAAAAAACTCCAGCGTTACTCCATTGCATATCGCCTACTCAGAGGCGATCTCTGCCTAACATACAAAGCTATGTCAAACCTAGAGCTGCTGGACATGCTTTATCTAAAGAAATCCCAATCCTTCCGAGCTATATGCTCTAGGGACCTAAACCTTGTCACCGCAATAAACAGAACATGCTGGAGGGATAGATTCCTGTCACAGAGACTTCCCATACTCTGGAACAAACTACCTATCTACATCAAACAAAGCTCCCTCATTAGCACTCTTCAAGAAAAATCTTGATGATTGGATGGGAGATAGGAAATTTACCCTGGGGATCACTTCTGTGGCCCTGCTCAATAGGGGCACAGGAAAATAATGGTTTTGGGTGGTGAAAGCCAGAGTACCATTTGGCTAGGCTTAAAATAAAATATGCAGAGAAATAATTAATTCCTGGGAACAGAAAGGATTTGTTTGTTCGTTTCAATGTATCAAAGAACTAAAAGTTCTGGATGTGCAAACAATAGAAACAACATACAAAATTCCACAACAAGACTGGCTAACTATGCAAAGCATTCAGACGTATTTGCAAGATTTATGCAGAATAATTAGTAATTCTTCATTTAAAGAAATACCTAAACTTATGAAATCCCTATATGAAATCATATATAATGATTATGACATGGAAAATAGTATTTTATAACATTTTAAATAATTCACATGTTCAGTATTTATTATGTTAAAGTGTATTTATTTCTCTTAACATTTTCTACTATATCTAGTTTTTAGAATTTAATTACATGTTTATTGCTTTAACGCATTCAACATATTTAACTATTTATTGTACTTTGTCATTTTATGAAGCAGTGCTTATACATAGTGTGTTTTTTAGGGTGGTGTGTTCCATGAACTTTTTCAGTTTATATATTTTGTCTGCTTTTTAAATTCAGTGACTGTAAATATTGTGCTATTAATGACATGATTGATTAGTTTATAACTGGGTGGAACTTTCTGTTTGAAGTGTACAAGAAGGAAGTAACTATGTGGGATAAATTGTCGGATGAAGTCTAGATCTTTCTGGATGAAAGCGTTCATCCTTGGATTTTTATGTTCTGAGGTTAATAAAGTGGATTCTGCATTCTACAACTGTGTGGTGATTTGCAGCCTGCATTACTTTGAGTGGGTTCAATCCTGCTACTTCTACTGGCTTTTGTGAATTAAAAATTCATCCTAAGCCATTTATTAACAATCCGTGGAAAAATGTCTTATCATTGATTGACACTTTACAATAACTGAACAGATACACTCTGATAACTGGATTGTTATACCTATAAAGAAATCGTATATATTGAGCTTTGTTATAGTGTCCGGCTGATGTAAATAGTGTACATAGTTATTTAAGATGTTATATACAAATACTATGGAATTTATTCCACTGTATTAAAAAAAAAAAAAAATGTTGAGAAAAAAAATAAGCATTCCTTTATCCATGCATGTGGGATACTCTCACATGCTTTTTTGTAATCTATCCATGTCATACTTGGATTGTTCCCATTTTTTACAATTTATTTAGCAACAAATGTTGCTTTGTTCCATCAAACTTTCTTTTGTTACCCTTTTGTTCTATTGCTGTAATTGATTTTTTTTTCTAAATGACTGTAAACTCTCCCTGGGATTCATGAAGCTTGCACCAGGTGCAGACGTAGCATCGGTGATCTAACGCCAAATATGGCCGCCGAGCGATTCAGGTACAAGCTGTTTCCATGTGCACTACCTGCATGCGCTACGCCCGCACAACTCCTGAGCCTTATATGCTAATTACCCCATGTGCAGCAGTGTAGCATGCAAATGAAGGTATGTACTGATTCAGGAAGTGGTGCAGGAGTAGTGTAAGCAAGCAGAAAATTAAACCGTAGAAAACGGTTTACATTTTTGCAAACATAAAATCGGAGCTGAGACAGCTGACCAAACACATGTGTTATAATGGCCGCCGAGCGATTCAGGTACAAGCTGTTTCCATGTGCACTACCTGCATGCGCTACGCCCGCACAACTCCTGAGCCTAAATGAAGGTATGTACTGATTCAGGAAGTGGTGCAGGAGTGTAAGCAGAAAATTAAACCGTAGAAAACGGTTTACATTTTTGCAAACATAAAATCGGAGCTGAGACAGCTGACCAAACACATGTGTTATAATGTTAATATATGCCAATGGCTAAATATATAGTCATTGGCATAAAAAAACATGTACAAAATATAAAATTAACATTAAATATATATAGTTGCACTATCGTGACGTGGAAGCGCAGGGCAGCGGTGAGCAAAGGGGATCGCAAGGAATATATAAAAATATAGAATAAAACTGCAATGAAACACATATCACAATTTCCCCTTAATAGTCAATGGCAGGCATGCTACACCATACTCATGGCGCAAGGGTTGCTAAGGGGCAGTGACAGTGTTATGCGCAGTAGCTAGGAATTAGTAGGCAATGCCATGCAAATGAGAGGAGTAATAGAGAATCGCAGATTTCCCGCTGGTGTAAGGATGCACAAAACAGTATAGCATTATAACACCGAGGTGAGCCCTTGAGATAAAGATGACATCAAGAGAGGGGTGTGTCGCCATTGCTGTAAGCACACTGGAGCATTGCTAAACCGGTCTGCCCCTAGCTAGGCAAAGCTGCAGGATAGGGATGTGTCGAATTGCCCATAGCTATGCTTAGCTGAGAGTACACAAGGTAACCGAGTATGCATGTGAACAGAGATGAAAATGTGCGTAAACTTGGTAAATGGGTATGCGCATCATGCATTGCAGCTGAAACAGGAATGATATAGGAAAGAAATAAGGAAATGCTGCAGCAGTGAAATTGGAGTACAAATGGCTAACTAACACCTAGGAGCCTACAGTGGACCATTGACAACAGCTAACAAGGCTGCAAGCAGCTACCTGCAAAAAAGGGAAGGGGAGGGGCTGTACTGCAAATAAAACAGCAAAGTGTCAAAGCAGAACAAAGGTGATATGCAGTATATTAGCTACAAGGCACAATTTGCCATGACTGGGTAGGGAAAGTACAAAACAAGAAAGACGGCAGGTGGATGCATGCCTGATAATGAGAGGGGATCCAGGTCTAAAAGTGAATTAAAGGGCAACAGAGTAATCAAGGCAGGCAAGTAGATCTCCACAGTAAAGGCCCCATGCTTGCAGTACTCATTGTAAAACCCATAATTAAGACACGCAGCAGCTGGAATAGTTCATACACACACACTTACATCAGCAGCATCAATAGTACAATACTATAAAGTGTGAAAGCACATCACACACATTTGTATACTCCCATACACTCTGCACAAGTGGTGTATACAGACGGGGAACTTTTATTATGTACATGTTAGGGGCTGCCATAGCTTTGATCCACCAGCATGTGTTGGAGACTGAAGGTGGTGTGGAGGATGATGCACATGACCACCACAGGCACAAGAGGAGGAGGAGAGTGTTCAGACCCAGGCTAACCTACCAGGGACTACATGATCTGGAAATAGCAGAGGATTACAGGGTGGACAGGGACACCCTACACCAACTTGTGGAGCTGTGCTGGCCGTGCCTCAGAGCCAGAACAAACAGAGGGGAACCCATCCCAGTGGATATGAAGGCATGTGTAAGCCTGAGAATACTAGCTACAGGTACCTTTCAAAGACCAACTGGGGATATCATGGGGTTCTCACAGGCATCAGCATCTAGGGTACTACACCAGTTCCTGGTTGCCATGTTATCACATGCCAATGACCACATATGCTTCCCCCGAACGCAGGAGGAGTTGGCCAACAATATGCGCCTCTTCCACCATGTGGCAGAATACCCAGAGGTAATGGGTGCAATAGATTGCATGCACATACACATCAAGTCACCACTCGGTGAGCAGGGAAGGCACTACATAAACCACAAGGGATACCCCTCCAACAACTGCCAGGTCATGTGCAATGCCCAGAGCATTATTATGGATGTGTGTGCTAACAGCCCTGGAAGCTATCACGACTCCCACATCTGGCATGCCTCACAGCTGTATCAGTTATTTGCCAGGGGGGACATCCCAAATGGCCACCTGGTGGGGAATGCTGGCTATGCACTGGAACCGTGGATGATGACTCCCATCAGAAATGCACACACACCTATGCAGGAACGCCATAATGAGGCACACACACAAACCAGAATCATCATAGAGCATGTTTGGGATGCTGAAATCATGGTTCCATTGCTTGGACATATCTGGTGTATCCTTGCAGTACTCTCCAGGCACGTGTACCCACATCTTCATAGTGTATGCCATGCTACACTATATGGTCCTGCGGAAACAGCTGCAGCAGGGACAGAATGGTGAAGTCCCTCACAACCCACCACCATTGCCAAGGGCCCCACAGGCACAGAAGTACATAGACCATGAACACCCTGAGCCAGCCCCAGTAGGCAGACGGAGGCATGCCCAATATGCCCATGCCTTGGCAAAGAGGGAACGTATAGTACACACACTGACAGTGTAGGCACCTAGGGACTGACACCCTTCTCCACCTGCACACACAGTAAAAATGGATGGCACACACACAAGACTACCTGTAAATTGTCATGTATAGGCAGTCTAATGTGTGCATCCAACATAGGCAGCCCTCAACTATTGCACACACAACAGCCAGTGGCACAAGATAAGTCAACACCTGAACAGTAAACTAAGCTATCAGCATATGCAGATACTGTATGTACAGATTCATAGGTAGATACTTGGCCAACGGCCAGAGGCCATTCATAAGGCTAGCCAAAATGTGTCAGCATTTGCCACCCCATTGAGTCATTAACCATCCCTCTGTGGAACAGAGCCAATGGCGGGATCCCTGGGGTGCATCTACAGTTCCCCATCCAAACTTCAAGGTTTCACTTGCAGAGTGTTAGTGAGGGGCTCTGTAAAATGTAGATAGGGATGTTGTTCCAAAGTATGGGGCGTGTCTGTGACAGGAAGCTATCCCTCCAGCATCTTCCAGTTGTTGTTGTGGCAAGGTCAGCTCAATACAGTGTGTGGCTCACTGTTGCATGGATTCCCATAGGTGGAGTATATCCATCAAGCCAGAGTTCGACATGGCTGTGTTGGTCAGTGGAGATCATCTCTGGGTAAACGAGATGCCACTGAGTAAAGCAGGAGTGTATTCAGTCCAGTTGCATAGCCCATATGTTGGAGGCCAGTATTCCCCTTGGTGAGGTACATTCGTGGACCCCCCAGCTGTTAGACGTGTCCTTTGAGGTACATCCCACATGGATTATTATACCCTATGATGGGACTGATAAGTGATAAGTAAAGGGGCACTATAACCCCAGTATGTCTAGATGGGAATCCTTTAATAGTCAGATGGCCTACATAGAAGGATGTCCTAACTACTCTGGAGATATGATTGTCACAGGAGAGATCACTATCTACCTTAGTTCCCAAATACCCCATTACTTCGTCTGTTTTAAAGTGGCTGATGCTCATGTGTTAATATGTGGGTGCCAATTCCACAATGGAATGACCATGCAGTTAGTGGAACTTGGCTGGAGGCCGTGTCAGTTCAGTGGCACCCTGTAACATACTCTGTGAGGCCCCCTGAGGGATGTCCATGTCAGCTGAACTATCAGTCATGCTCCCAGTTTGTAGTCATTGCCAGACATGTTCTGCCATAGTCCACCTGTGTTTGCCTGTACATCCGAGATATGTATGCCAAACAGTAGAGCTCCCAGGACTGAGTCCTGAGGGACACCAGTTGTGACTGTTCAAGAGTTGGACGTGGAGACCGCTAGTCGTACCATGTGGGTTGTGTGTGTAAGCCTGTTGGCAACCCAACCTGTGATGTATGGGTGAATGTACAGGCTGGTATGTTTATCAATAATACCTGAGTGGGGCATGGTGTCAAAAGCCTTGCTGAGGTCCAGGTGGTATGTGTGAACCACCTCCCCTGTCATCTAATGTCTTGGTGACTGTATGTAAGACATAAAACAGGTTCAGTAGGCATGAACTGCAGTCAAACAAGCTAACCTGGGCTGGGTGTATGTCAAAAGGTTACCAATGTCATTGTTAATGAGTGCCATGAATCTGCAAACCATACCATTGCAGACCAGGCTAGTCAGGCTTATGGGGTGGTAGTTACCATGGTCAGTTGTGATTTCCCCATGATGGAGTGGAATAACCATTGCCACGCACCATTGTATGGGAATGTAGCCTGTGGAGAGGCTGAGGTAGGAATGTATAACTAGGTGGGGGGCAGGTTGCCATGTACATTTTGCAAGATGCAGTCTGGGTCAACATCTGCCTCCACTGACGCTGTGTTCTGTT
The DNA here is from genome assembly GCF_019279795.1 of Protopterus annectens. Lineage (NCBI taxonomy): Eukaryota > Metazoa > Chordata > Ceratodontiformes > Protopteridae > Protopterus > Protopterus annectens. Next base: position 1,225,682,753 of record NC_056732.1, read on the forward strand.
GTTAGAGAGGGCCATTTCCACCTGTGTGTCTCTGATGGTTGGGATACTGTACCTTACGGGTAGTGTTGTGGGCTCTTTATGGGGTGAAGTATGCACTGCATGTATCTACAAGGATGTTGGTGATATCAGTAGGGTCAGCATATTTTGTGCTATATTTCACTGGCACAGTGCAAATCTGTGTGTCACCACGTAGATCCTTGACATAGCCAAAGAAGGCTTTGTGGTTATCTTTCAAATCCTTGCGTATTCTCCTGCTGATGTTAGCCTTGGATGATGTCATGAGGGACCTACGTATCATACTAATAGTGGTCACGGATGTCAGCCCTTCGTGGGATTTGCTGTGTGTCTGGAACACTGTCCCACATCTGTTGTATAGCCTGTTTATTGCAGAGGTCCACCAGACCGGTGTCCTTGTCTAGGAGGAGTGAGTCTTAGTTTACCAACAATGGCACAATCCATACATCCATGTAGGTGCTTATAGACTGCATTTGTAAATCTGTCTGTATCTGGAGCAGTGTTTCCCCTTAGTGTGGGGGCTGTGAAACCCCCCACCCCTGTCACTAGTAGTGTAAATTTAGCTGTAGGAAAGGTATACACTGTGGTATCCGTGGGTGGGGAAGATGCTAGGGTGTGGAAACAGTGAATAGTTCATGGTCAGATCTAACCAGTGACCGGTAAACCTCCACTCAGGTGCACCTGTTGCCCATATTGGTGATGACCACATCTAGTAGCTTCCATCCCATGTTAGGCAGGTTGCCACCTGATACAGGTCATATGAGGTGATACATTCCAGGATGCACTGGTCCCAGAAGTGAGTACCGGAGTACGTGTCCCAGTTAATGGTATGGTAGTTGACATCGACCAATGCCAGGGTGTGTGTTAGGACTGTCATGTTCTCCACTATCTCCAGGTAGGTGGAGTGGAGGTCCTGGGTCATCAGTGTCACTGATGAAGGCTAGGTTAATTCCTTAGCCAAAACCGGTCTGTTTTTTTCTTGTGTTTCATGTAAGAATAAATTAATATACACAGCACACAGTTGCTGGCCTGTATTTTGTTATTTGATGGTACTTTTTTGGCCGTGCAACTACTTTCATGCAGGGGGATTTCTGTTCTTGTTGAGTAGCATAAACCACATTGAATCTGCTATTGTGCTGTTTACAGAGCTGGTATTCACCTTCAGGACTCTCCTAAATAAGGCACCATGGGGGCGCCAATAGCCTTGGCCAGTATTCCAAAGTGCAAGGCAGACACATAGGCCGGTATGGTATCATTGCATGCATGTTCCCCATCTGTGCTTGATTTTCATCTCCCCTGTAGGTAACCTAGTGGTAAGCAATAGAAAGCCTTAACCTTATACAAGTCTTCTAGCTTCCAAGATAGGCATTTGGAGTGACTAATTATCAGTGTTCTGTATGTTCGTGCTGTACTCAACTGTTTCCTAAGGGCAATTAGAAGCATAGCAACAGTGTGTTGGCCTTCCCTGCACCATGATGAAGTAGCTGAGCCTCTGTCAAGCATAGCCAATGAAGCAATTCCAGGCAGAGTTGCTGCAAGCTGTTGAAGACTGGGGTTGTGGAGGGTGATAAAGGCACTTAGTGATCTAAAGAGGGCATGTTAATGTGGCAATTCAACACCAGTCAATTCCCCATACAGGTCTTGCAGCTATCAAACTGGACAGGCTCCCCCACCCCCTGGCTGTATGGTTCTGGGACACATGATCTCAGGGGTGTATAGTCTGTTACCCATTCACACAAGGTTTCCCTTGAAGTGTGACAGTGAGAGGCTATGCCTAATGTAGTTAGGAATGTAATGTACTGTCTCACAGTACATTTGTTATATGTTGTTATGTCAAGAGTACGTGAAGCTCAGTGAGTTTGGGGGCTCCCACCATTTGCTTAGCCTAGCTTACACATAGAAATCATCTAAATAGTAAATAGGTGGAAGCAACGGTAATGTCAACAGTGTAATGGTTACGGCATCCACGTAGTATCTGTGCATTTGAGGTTACAATCACGATAAAGGCAGGGATGTTTATCATGTGCAAAAGTATACCTTAACCACAGCTTGCATATGTAGGTAGTAGTTGTCTGTATAATAAACATTCAAATCACCCATATAAACCCATATGTGCAGGAGACTACAGTCAACAGAGAATGTAATGTCATGTCAGCACATAGTAAGATGTTACGTCACTGACAGGTATATATCCGGAGTAGTTAGTGGATGTGGCCATGTTTGAGTGCACAGGTTATACATTACAAGGCTTGTTTAATGTGTTTAACCACTGCTATAATGTCACACAAACACTTTTAAGCATGCTTTCAACTGCTTAAATGCGCCTTATTCTGCAGTAAATAACATTCGTAAAGCATCGCAGGTGTCGAACACTGGACCATGCACACTATAGTCATTGGACGTACCACTAAGCCATCCGAGGTGTACACATGTTTCATGGTCCTGAGACTACACCTTATACCATATGCATTTCACTGTAATTATCACAAATGGGACAGTGGCTTTGTGTACATATGTACATTACATTGTAATGTACTGCAGTTTGTGAACCAACACATTCCAGTCTACAGATGAATTACTGTTACAAACTAATATATGTCAGTGATGTCTGCACACACACATATATATATATATATATATATATATATATATATATATATATATATATATATATATATATATATATATATATATATATATATATACACACACTATACAGTTGCATCAATAGCCATATATATAAGCATCTATGAACACACTTTGTGACACAAAAGCACTCCAAAGGAATTGGAGTGTACACAAAACACATGTAGCTCTGGTATTATAACAATTAATATTAACCTAATTCACCATAGAAGGGGTAGTTGTTGTGTATGTGAAGATTGGGATTGGGGAGGAATGATGGGTAATGCAATCATGCATCAAGGAGGGCCTGGGTCGGATGTCCAATAAGTGAACTGGAGGGGCATACATGGAGTATCGGGACAATATAAAAAGGACACAAAGCAAGAACCTTACTCATTCATAATACACCCTGTCATGTCACATTGCAACACCTACTTTCACAAACATATTAAAATTAACATGTATCAGACATATGAACACCAACTGATTGTCACATTTGTTTTTAGTAGTGAGGAATGTCTGCAGTTCAATGTATATTCTAAACACCACAACATTTGTGCATATCTCAGATGCCTTAGTGGTAAGGTCAGTGACTGTGGTGTTCATGGTCCCGGGTTCAAGACCTGCAAGGGCTGGTAGGTTATTTTGAGGGCCAGAATAAGGGCTTTTGGATGCAGGTGGATTAAAGCACTCTTAAGCAGTTGTAAGCTGGTTTCCATGTGTTTGCATGATGGTAAGCGGCACTGCAACACGGTAAATGGAGACGCGGTTCATACATTTGACCTTTGCTTAATGTCGCGCAGACCACAGGCAAACCTGCTCACAACCGCGTAAATCTGTATTATTCACATTTTCCCTACCAGTGCCTAGGTAAAATAATAACACCTTCCAGGAGTAGAACCCACAACCCTGTACTCCATCCTCAGAGTAACCAAACAATAAGCTACCTGAGATGTACCCATCCCAGTTGTGTATGCAGACAGGTTAAAACACAAAAGGGAGGAATATGTTGGAATAGGACAACCCGCCATGTACCCAATTAAAGGTGTATGCTCATATATATATATATATATAAAGAGAGAGAGAGAGATATACATAGAGACATGTCAATATATACAGGTCTACATATATATGTAGATATATAGATAGGTTAAAAACATCTACACATCTATGGAGGTACAGATAAACATATGCAATAATCTATATATATATATATATATATATATATATATATATATATATATATATGTACATGTCTGTAGACAGCATCCGAAGTGGTCATACCTGAGTATAATATGGACCATAGCAATCACACATTCTGCCCCCCCAAACAATATGAACATAACATATAAAGAGAATATGCCAATACACTATTACAAATATGTTCTATGGATACAGTCACCAACACAACTGCACTGACTGCAAATATCCATGACAGAATTACACAGACAGCTTTCATTTTGCAAATCTTTATTACATTCCGATGTATTGCGAAAAGGATTCAAGGACTAACAGTACCTACATGCTATACAGGAAGCATTTAATAGTGCCTTAATGAATCAGCCTGCAATTACCATAGTATTAGTCCACTAAAGAAAATGTGTTCACATAGGGAAAGAACACCCACACACATATAGACGTTGTATAAAAGGGGTTCCTACACACCTGCATGTGCTATGTACACCCACCAACATCTACCCCACTACCGAAATAATTACATCAATACATACTGTCATACCATAACCAATTATGCAACTACTGTACAACATCTGCTGAAACCTTAACATACCTGGACACAGACACACTACCATGGCCCTATGTGAAATAGTTGCCGTTATACAATTGAACAGCTGCTGATGTAACAGGGTTTGTATGAACTAATCCTGTTTCAGAGGGTTGAAAGGTTCATAAACCAGGAAGTTTTACAGAGTACTGATTATTAGCACAGTATGATACACAGTAACACCAAACTAAATATGTCTGGTAAGCACACTGTAAACCCCCTAACATTATATGCATAGCTATGCAGCCTTGATCTGGTCAAACAACCTGGCCAGACTGACACATATGCAGAAGTATTAGGTACAGACAAACCCTGGACAAGTAGCAATGTTCAGAAATATAACAGCAGTACTCACACTTAGACCAACTCCTCTAGGCATTACACACATTATATTACTGTTCATCTCCATACAGCTGTTGCAATAGATTCCAAACAAAACTTCCACGCTGTCTTCTTCACAAGTAAGGCAAAGGGACAACGTACAAGTGAAGTACTCAATTATACTCCACTGTAGCCATGGTATTGGCTATGGCAGTAGCAGCGCAGCTGATGTGCATGTAATTAGCTACTTAGGAACACCAATTGCCCATCGAGATAGCACATGTTACTGATCTGTAACTAAAAAAGGTTGCCTTGTCACACATTCAAACCATCTGTATCTACCGGTAGGACAGTACAAAACACTGAAAGACAAACCAAAAATGAGTATTACACTAGTTAATAACACCTCTGATTACTAAGACGGTATGTGTAACACGTAGTATGTCTGTGTATGTAGTATCTGTACTGTAAGAATTACAGTGTAATCAATGCATATAGTGGAAATAGGTATCTTGTAGCGATGTATTGTTGAGCAGTAGTAATGCTTGTAGTATTCTATGTGTGTACTGCTGTAGGTCACATGGTACACTCCACATACACCACAAGGGATGATATGGGCTTGGAACCCACCAATTCGCTTCCAGCCACTGTCAGTGTCAGGATTGGTCCAACAAGTATGTGCTATAACAGGGGATAGTATATGTCGATATATTGTAACAGTCAACATATGTATGGGTGTATAAGTAAGGTGAACATGTTAAAGGTGGGCTTACCGTGCAAATATGGTGTGCATTGTGGGATATTGTGCCAATAACTGTGTAATTTACAGTATTCTAGGCAGATCTGTATTCTATTCTATTCTACATAGCGGTTCTGTTATGTTATGAAAACAGTAGTTATAGCTATTGGCAATTACAATGCTCAATGACAGGATACATAGCATTAGTATTCATCTGACAGGTTAGCAGCATGATAGCAAAGATAATTGAAAGAGCCAGATAACTATCCATGCACATAACAAATGCAATATCCACCTCCCTACTATTGTTTGCAAGCAATAACAGCTGTACATGTGTACATGTTATGCAAATGTGTAGTGACCCTTGTTACAGGGCTGGGCCAAATGGCTATGTGCACACCTACATAGAGTGGATATTGAGAGTACAGACACACTGGTTGAACTACCAGGTTTGTGTAGCCCAACCTCTCATTACCAGCCTAACAGCTGCCTGCACATACTGTATGTAAGGTAGTGCACAGCACTGGTAATGAAACAGGTTGCATATCATCTTTAACTCCAGTGTAACATCTGCAGTAGGAGTGTAAGATGTAGGAGACAGCTGCCCATGTGTAATAGCTGCATCATAGGTGATGGCTCACACTATTTGATTATATCCTGATCATAATGATAGTGGCATCAGAGCCTATTGATATATGACTCTGTTTGGGGAGTGGGTGTCTGTGCCCAACAGAGCTCATGGTCCTGGTGGATATGTGAGTATATACCCAGAGAAGGAAACAGACCTGTAGACACTTGCATCATCTGTAATCAACTAACAGGATGTGATGTGCTCCTCAGAGGAGGATTGCTGCTAAAGGTAGCTACAATGTTTCCGTAATAGCCAGTGTTGTCACATCCAAAACACAAATATTTACATGTGACCATCACTGTCTAAAATATCTTTATAGGCAATACTTAAACTAAATACAGTACTTGGTACTTGTAGTACTGACTGCTCATACAGGCATGTCCACTAGTCAGCTACTGGTGTTTCCTGATGTCAGCTTTGTGTATGTGGTCATCCTGGGGGAATGTAATCTCTATGCCATGTACACTGCCAGACCTACCTAACACCACACCCCACACATTGTCTGGGATGCAGCTACAGGGGTAATCTGGAAGGCAGCCCAGTCTACAGCCATGACTGGACAGTCATGAGGTGTAGGTTAACACATGCAGCTCATCAACACAACCAACACATACCCTTACCAGAGCACAGTAAGGACACCCACACACACTACCGGAAATCACACACATTCACAGACACGTCTAAGTATCTGGCCAAACAAGTGACCCCCCCAAGCTGGTAGAGACAGACACCGAAATACACAAACTGTATGACATAGTTTGCATAATTGTGCCACACCTCTGAACACATGACTGGAAACATGCCCAACGGTACTCATTTGTGAATGCAAACTCTAGCACTATGTTACACACCGACCTATATGAGGGCATACATACTGTCAGCTGCCTGACTGCCATGATTAGCCACATACTCACACACTCAGACCACCTTTTGAACTATACACATGGCTCTGACATATTCCATGTTGTTGTGCAGGACCTGTGATGCAGTAGCCTGGACTACATGGAAACACATGTAGGAACTGTCAGATCTTGTAGCCCATGCAGGTATGTCCCAAGGCCTGGGTAGCATTCTGCCATTGGCCAGAATAATACTGCAGTATAGGGACAAAAGGATTGTATTCCACAATTGTCTAGTGTAGTGGTGCATGTCGCAGGGTATTCAGTATCTGTCATCCTGGGATAACATGGTTGACAGACCATGATGCTTTGCCAGACAGGGCCTGCACCTGTCAACCCTGGGAATCTGGATACAGCCTAGGGCTCATGCTTCCCCTATAGTGCCTTCATCATGCATGGTTCAGGTGAGGGTCCACTGCTGTTACAGGGACAGCCAAGCAATAAACTGTGGGTCTCGCTACACAATGATACATGTCAGAAACACTATATGGACACACATATCTGTGCAGTGGCTGAGACATGTTTCAATGCTCCAGAGAGCACACCTGCATGACCATGTTATAACTCATACCTCACCTTTTGCCCATCATCCTTTATTGGAACACATGGGCTGCAGGTGTGTCCATATGCCTGAAGGATATGTACACCCCCACGCTAATTGCACTTGCATAACATCAGATGCATTATGCTGAGCAACTACCTTTGTGCCACAGTGGAATTCAAAATGCACCTTGAGACAGATCACCCACCAGGCAGCAGACTTCCCAACTGTCATAATGTTCTGTAATGGGGAAGATTAGATCTGAGACAGAACCATAATATTGGCTACTCTCAACTATTCCATTATGAACTGGGAAGACTCATCATGTACCAACACCTGCGCTCAATGCATGTTGGATTCCATCGACCCCACTGACCTGGATCACAGTAGTCACACAAACAGGGCTAATAGTATGCTGCACATAGTTAATCTCCAATGCCAATGTTATGGTTCCTAAGAGCAGAGTGGTGAGTGCCATGGCACCCATGCAGATGGACAACGCATGTACAAATGCTGAATCCTACACAAATGAACCTTAAGCAGTCACATATGTGCAGTGATTGTGCCATTGAAACAGAACCAGGAGTCAACCCAACACAAACAAGTAGGCAAACTGGTGGTACCGTGCTTTAAACTGTACCACAGAAGGTAGTAACTGTTGCAAGAGTGAACACACGAGTGTAGGTTATCCCTGGTCAGCCTCAGTAAGATGCAGATACACCATATAAAACCACATAAAGCTTCTGTGAAACCAATCAGCCACATATTATGAGGCCAAACACAGAGCATTCTATAGCTGTGTCATTAATCATAATGGCAACGACAAGACCTGCCGTGCTGCACAGCACTATGGCATGGGAAGTACTGCACCTACAGAAATAGCACCAGTTCATCCAGCTAGGGTCTCGGAGAACCTAAACCCACTCCCACCTCCCCCCCACCCCCAACAGGTACACTTAGTAATATATCCATGCACACTACAGGACACCTGTACTAACAACTATGCAGGTACAAGCTGCACTCTCTAATGCCATACATACAGCTTTCATGGGACCTGTCAGCATCCCAGGGTGTATCCTACACAAATGTAAGAACATTCAGCTATCCACATACACATCATGTTCAATCATAGCTCCATATCAGGCTGTGTAAACACCAAATGGTGCACAGCAACAGTTATCACACCCCACAAAGGGGGAGACACCATTGATAATGGGACATAGTGCACAACTACCTTGCTGAGTCTGGTCTGTATGGCCAGGAACTGTGGTCAATGTAATTGATATACTCGGTACAGATGTAGATGACAGTAGTGTTGATTCACACTGCATATCATGACCTTGCCAGGTTGTAGGACACCATCACCCATACTGTGTTCCAGCTACACTCAGTAAACTAGGTGTATACTCCTATGTCACAGGAGTGGTTGGCAACTGGACTGCTGGCGGAGCCCACACTACAGAAGGTGTCTGATGAATACATGCACATCAAACCAGTGCCAGCCACAGTAATGCAGGGGTCATTCCTTGTACTCCCCCTCTTTGTTATCTATATCACATAGACTAACACAGAAGGCATCAGCCTATTGATGTTTGCAAATCACTATGAACTAGGAGCAATAGCCGACTCATTGTGTGCTGCATTCAACATACAGAAGGGCCTTAGTGTGTCAGATGTGTGGTGTGTGATGTATGGCCACAATCATCCCCTATGTTACAAACCCTGTACCCATTAACTACCACCTAGGCAGTGGTCAACATAATGGCAACTGTGTGTATGGGATGCAGCTGGAAAGTACTTCCCTTTGATAGTTACATCACCACAAAAGACAGGTAGTCATATGTGGCACCCCTAATCATGACAGGGTGCCATCCAGGAATATAGAGATAAATGCTCAGCCATACTCAACACCCATGTGACCCATAATAGATCACATATTTCTTTAAGGGTTATTGCCCATGTGTAGATGGCCTACACTGCCCTTCACAATCCCTAGCTGCACTATGTAGCTTGCAGCCTACCCTGAATAAAGCCATGTCCAACCCAGAGGTGTTGGACATGCTACACTTAACACATCCTGATCCCAAATAAACACATACGTCATAGACATCCACCTTTCTAGTACAAGGATCACAACATGCCTGACGGATCCCTGTCCTATACACTTAACATATTCTTGCCATACTATGCATCCCTGTCCAGCGAAGGTGCACATCGCCCCTCTCTGTGACATGGTGTGATGACCACATGCCAAATATATCAGTAACCATGTGTATTGGTTCTGTGGCACTGCTTGAACTGGCCACTGAAACTTACCTGTCTATTGCCTACAGCTAGGTAACCTGTCTGCCTAGGCTCATAAATGGCCCAGGGCATATAGCCTATGAGATCAATATGACCATACATGCCATAGTTGATATCCAACCCTGCAAATATCATCAGGCTAGCTATTGTCCCATGTGTTACACATGTGCAACACAGGCAATACATGGCAGGATGCTAGACAGCTGTACAGTGCCATGTAGATGTATATGGCAAAACACATACATGCTTGCAAGTCTACAGGGTCACAGGTCATGTCTCTAATGGCTATGTATGACTATATGTGGCATTTACACAGCATTAAGGTCAATTGCATTAATGTGAACACATCCAGGCATGTGCTGAAAGGTAAAGACACCACTACAGGCAAACAGACATGCCCACATCAAGACAACATCACATGGTGTATGAGAAATGTCATCACATGACACACACATATATGGCGATAACATCACATCACCAGTAGGTGTCAAATGTGTGTGACTTATACATGTCAGTGGTGTTATTGTCATGTAGATCTACAAAGACGTATTTGTAATCTTAATAAATGTGATACACATGTATGTTCAGCTGTACTGCTGTACTTCTCTGTGAGTTACTGTGACCTGTCTCCATCATTATGTCTTCCAGGTATGCCACATAGCAGACTACCGCCATACAGCCGCTTGGAGGATGAGGTCCTCATTCCATACCTCCTTGACAACTACACAACACTCTTCAGCCATATGCCACAGGATGCACAGCAGCGGGATGCCCTGTGGGAGGAACTCTGCAGGAGGGTAAATGATGTTGGCGGTCACAATTACACCTATCAGCAGGTGCGCTGACACTGCACTGACCTGATAAGAGAGCTGCACTGACCTTATAAGATGGGCAAAACAACATGCTAATGCAATCGCCAGGGAACAAGGTGCAACAGGTGCGGGGGCCACTCACCCAGCCCCCACTCACATGTACCGAGGAGCTACTGGCCAACCTGGGGACACCTGCAGACCTCCATCCACAAGCTTTAGCTGGTATTGTGGAGGTGGGTGTCTCTCAACCACCAAGCCTAGAGTTGCCTGGTAAGTCAATACTGCACATAAAATACAACCATATATCACATGGTTACATGTGTTACTGTACAATATGCAATGTAACATCATATGCAAGGCATATATGCATACACGCCACATACTATGGTCTGCTACTCTATGTATGCACAGATGTGCATACTCCATAGTAGGGTGTATTGTACTGGCTTATGTGCTATCATAGACATTGCACCCTGTAGCTACCACACAGGTGTGGATAATGATCTTACTGCTGTGACACTCCTGTTTAGGTACCTCTGCCATTTTGCAGCGACAGCAGCCTGTGTCAGGTGAGATTGTTATTATTTACCAGGCTTGATAATGCTCGGAACATATTAATTGCATGCTATCTGCCATAACACACGTACACATTATGTATGGTGGTCCTGGTAATGGGCACTGGTCACACCTGCAATGCATCACACTGTTTACGTATGTGAAACAATTGAAGACTATATGAAACACCTACACTAAACCTTCCAAACTGTCATTGCCAGATGTGTGGACAAAAGTGAATACAATGGTGGAGGTGTGTTCCACTGTAGGGATCGGTACTACATATCAGCATTACACATGTTGGGAATACGAACAGTACTGTACAGAGAGCATATGTGTGCACACACACTAAATGTGTTGGAGCTGGAGTATGCCTGGCCCACAGAGTACACCCTTTTGGAGTATACCTTTGCTATGAATGTCACACAATGTCATGTGCTATCAGACATGTTCATGACATGTAGTGGGCTGACTGCAACACTGCTCAACTATCCTGCAAAACATGTCTCACATCCCATACATACCACCCTTTGTCTGCATAACCCTGTACTCAGTGAAGCATATGACATCTATGGGTGTATGTCATATGGGATAACACTGACATGTGAAATAAGATGGCCATCACAACCATTGGACTGAGCATGTGTACACATGGCCATGGAGGATGGCCAGAAACATGAAGCAAAACACACAGTAGAAGTGATGTACATGTGTGTACACCATGTTGTACATTGGCTCGACACAATACAACTATGGCCTTTGTGTAATGGTGATATTGCAGATGTGAAAAACTAAACATCATACAGGCCTGTGTACAGCTTGTGTAGGCATAACATGAAACCACCGCATAACATGTCTTGATCATCTGGAGTGTGTCATGACATGGAAGTATTCACCTATACAGTATCCAAATACATACATGTGTGGCACAACATACACATACATCCACATCAAGCCACAGATACAGTACATTCATCTTGCTGGTGTCAGACATCACTGTCTTGCCTGCTCCTCATGTGTGTGAGGTACAGAGATGGCATGTGGGACATAGAGTACTTGTACGTGAGCCATGTGTGGGCATAGTTGCCAGGTATCAGTAGTATGGTTGCAGATGTGCAGGGGTGTCATCCGTATACCCTTCTGTGACCTGTGTCACACATTCCACATTAGGGTTTATTGTGTATACACCTCAGTGACGTGGGTCACATTCCACATTAGATATGTACTGTTTATGAACATAGTCATGGTTATGAACTGTGTCAGTAGCTCACACTGTATAGCAATTGTGAAGCCACATGATGCCCTGCAATGGCTATGCACATCAGCTCAATGTGCAGTATGTCCCTGCATATTTGTAGGGTGGACAGACAACATTGCATCAGCTAAATGCCTGTGTTAGTATAACACGTACATGCATTGGGACACCATTACCGTACTGTAGATTGGAAAGAACACCATTGTGTTACACATGTATGCATGTCATTCAACACGTCAGCAGAAGACATGTCATACTACATGTGATTGACAAGGTCATAAGCCACACAGCAGGGCGGTGTACTGTATACCTGTGCTGGTCTGTGGCACCATTGCAAAGTAGGGACAGCCATGTCAAACATGTGTACAGCGACATGCACAATGTCTACACTCAGCTCAGGGGTAGGCAGAATAATGTTGAACAGACATGCACTGCTTTGGGGGAGATATGAAAGCTAGGGCTCAGGCAAACATAGTATGCAGTCGACATACCATACTGCTCATGTCCTCATTCATAGGGGCGGTGGCCAACACAAAGCATCAGTGGCATATGTACAAAGGTCAGCGATGGTCTGTTAACATGTGGTGTATGTTGCACACACCATGGAAGTGCAGTGCAACGGTGCAAAATGCATGCATTGTGTTGCAGGTATGGGGCATAGGCTACTAACATAAATGGTGCAATACAGGTATGTATGCTAACCACCACTATAATTATGTAAGGTGCATGCCGCCTGCTATACCACATGCATGCTGTTGTGTGCAACTCAGGGATGTATGATAGCTACCACTATAATTTCCTAAGCCAAAACTATAATTGTCTAAGCTGAATGCCATCTGCCATATCACCTGCATGTAGCGTCTGTGTCTGTGTGTGTCTGTGTGTCTCTGTGTGTCTCTGTGTGTCACTGTCTGTGTGTGTGTCTGTCTGTTTGTGTCTCTGTCTGTGTGTCTGTCTCTGTCTGTGTGTCTGTGTGTGTCTGGTATAACTTGTAATGTACAGTTCTTGTCTTCCCCTCACAGGTGTTGATGTAGGTGCATTGCTCTCCTGCGGTCCACCTGATGTTAGTGTCCCCACAGACTCAAGCAGTGATGATAATAGTATGATTGAGGCACTGGCAGGGTTGTCAGGGGCTGAATCTGTGCCATTGGTTGCCATTCCATCTGTTGCCCCCTCATCCTCTCACACAGTTCCCCTGTCTGCACATACCCCATCACCACATGCCATAGAGGAAAGACAGCTGGCGGGTGGTAGCATGGAACAGGGAAGTGTGGTGACTATGGAAGGTGTGCATGTAAACCATGATCCCAGTCAACAGACTGGTGATGTCCCACACAGGCATGTGCCCAGCACTGCTCATAGGAGGACCACTGGCCAACATGCCCCTGCGAGACCAAGCACATCAGCTGGAGTCACCAAATGCATGTTTCAGGCTGCAATGGAGGTGCAGGCATGTGCTGAATGGCACCACAGAGACTGTCTGAGGCTTCAGAGGGCCGCTGTCCATTCATTAACCGACAACATCCAGGCACTTGCAAATGCTCACCATCATCTTGCAGATGTTTTGGATAGACGATTGGGTGATATGGTGGGAGTCCTTGACCATGGCATGTCAATCCTTGAGCATGAAATGTCTGTGCTGGAACATCTGGTGGGAGTGAGGCATCAGGCACGTGGACGTAGGCCAGCTACATCACCTGTTGAAGGTCTACGTGAACATGCTACTGCACATGCCTGCGCCCATAGTGGCGGTAGCAGCAGCAGTGTTGCTGGTGCTGTGCAGTCCACACCAGGACAGAGCAGCCCACATTCACATGGTCCTGGATGGTCCCAACAGGGACATGATTCCAGTGGCCATGTGTCATCAGATGGTACCCAATCTGGACCTCTGCCTAGTAGTGCCTGTGCAACCCCTGGCAGGGAAGGTCACGTGGCCATGGCTGGACACCATAGGTTCATAGGTTCATAGGTTCATACTAGGCTATCTGCCCTAGGGCATTTATAAGCCTAGCCAGAGTGTGTTTGGCTTTCGCCACCCATTTTAAATTAATTTTGCTATGCCTTTTTTTGAGGTTAGTATACTGTGCCTCTGTCTAACAGTGACACAGAAGTGATAGCAGGGGTAAACCTACGATCTCCCATCCACTCATCAAGATTCCTCTTGAAGAGAGTCAATGCGGGACTCTGCCTAACCTGGACTGGGATTTTATTCCAGAGTGAAGGGAGCCTCTGGGTTATGAATCTGTCCCTCCAGCATGTCCTATTTATTTCAGTGCTGAGGTTCAAGTCTCTCAAGCGCATAGCTCAATGGGATTTGGATTTTCTGAGTTGCAGCATGTCCATTAATTCCGGGTTGGACATGGCTTTATATGTCAGGCACAGATTGCCTCTGAGCAGGCGGTATGCCACTGAGTAGAGCTGGAGTTTCTTTAACCGGGCAGCATATGGCATCTGTTTGAGCCCTTTGATCCTCTTGGTGAGGTACTTTTGGGGTCTTTCCAGTTGCTGCAGGTGTCTGGTAAGGTACATCCCAAAAGGGGCATTGTACTCAATTATGGGCCTGATGAGGGATGAGTAAAGAGGTACGATGACCTCCCCTGATCTAGATGTGAATCCCTTCATGATTAGGTGGGCTATATAAAATGTTTTTCTAACCACTTTGGCCACGTGGTTGTCAAATGAGAGATTGCTATCAACTTGGGTCCCCAGGTCCCTAATGACTTCTTCTGTACTTAATGGATTACCACCTATGTGGTAATTTGTGGGCACTTTGTTTTTGCCAAAGGGATGACTATACACTTTTGGCGTTTAGCTTGAGGCCATGGCTCTGGCACCAGTTGTCTGTTTCTATGAGGCCCTTTTGGAGGATGCTTGTGTCGGCTGGAGAGTTGATTATGGCGCCCAGTTTGCAGTCATCTGCGAACTTGGTCAGCCACAGTCCTTCCGTGTTGGCCTGTACCGCCGAGAAATATATACCGAACAAGAGAGGTCCCAGGACTGAGCCTTGTGGGACGCCACTTGTAACTGGTTTGGAGTCTGACATGGCTCCAGCAATTCTAACCATGTGGGTTCTGTCCTTGAGCCAGTTTGCAACCCATCTAGTGACATAGGGGTTTATATTTAAGCTTTTGAGCTTATCTATAATGCCTGAGTGGGGTATTGTATCGAAGGCTTTTGCGAGGTCCAGGTAGGCTGTGTGGACCACCTTCCCCTCGTCAATGGCCTTGGTGACTGTTTCAAAAATTGACCAGGTTTAAGAGGCAGGATCTGCCCTTAACAAAGCCAAACTGGGTAGGATCCAGTGTCTGTAGGTCCCCAATATCTTTATTTATGAGGTCCATGATGATCCTTTCCATAGCTTTGCAGACCAAGCTAGTCAGGCTTATGGGGCGATAGTTTCCAGGATCCGTTGAGGCACCACCTTTGTGGAGAGGGACCACTGTTGCTGTACGCCACTCTTTGGGTACATATCCTGTAGTAAGGCTAAGATTGAACAGTAGTTTTATGTTTGGGTTTAGCTCTTCTTGGAGTTCATGTAGGACGAGCCGGGACACCATCTGGTCCCATTGATGCTGTGTTTTTGCTTTGGAGAGGCGGCTCTTACCTGAGCATCTGAGATGTCAGGGGCAGCACTCTGTTGGGATAGATATTTGCCCTTTGGTGGGGAGAGGGGGAGAAGTTTACACTGAACCTGTCAGCTAGGATGTTGGCAATGTCTGTGGGCTCGGTGTATTTTTTGTCATTTTGGACTAATTCTGAGCATATCTGGGAATTCCCACCCAGGTTCCTAACATAACTAAAGAAAGCCTTGTGATTATCCTTAGTGTCCTGTGCAATTTTTCTCTCGAAGCTGGCCTTAGACAATTTTATGAGTGCCCATAGTTTTTTGCTAATACTGATCAGAGATGCCTTCCCTTTTGGGGATTTTGCTCTATCATGTAGTAGCTTCCTCCTTCTATTGTATAGTTTGTTTATGGCTGGGGTCCACCAGACAGGATGTCTGCCTTTGGAGGATTGGGTCTTGGTTTTATTTGGGATTGCATGATCCATGCATTCCTGAAGGTGTTCATAGAATACGTTTATAAAGGATTCTGCGGTCTGGGCCGTATTTTCCACAGGCCGGGGCTTTGAAGGATTTCGCCTCGGTTTTGAGGCGTGTGAAATTTGCTTTAGAGAAGTTTTTCACTGTGGTTTTCTGGGCAGGGGTGGGGTCGGGATGTGAATATCCAGTGAGATTAGTTTATGGTCTGATCTTACCAGTGAGGGATACACTTCTGGTCTGGAGCATAGTGTCCCCATGTTGGTGATGATCAGGTCCAGTATGTTTTCCCCTCTTGTGGGAGTGGTAACAAGTTGTTCCATAGCATTTGAGTTTATAAATTCTAGGAACCTTTGGGCTAGGGTGTTGGAGCTAGAGTAATGCTCCCAGTCTATGTTTGGGTAGTTGAAGTCGCCCAATATAATGGTGTTTGGAGAGACCTTCATATTTTCCAGTATTCTCAGGAAGGCCAAGTGGGGTTCCTGGGTTTGGGAGGGTGGTCTGTAGCAGGCTATAAACTGGAAGGCAGTTTTACCCACAGTTAGTTGCACATGGATAGTCTCTGATGCTTCGTGCTGTGCCACCAACCTGGAGGTGTGGGTATCTTTGACGAATATTGATACTCCCCTTCCTTTTGTGGTTTGGTCCAAGTTTTGGGGCGAAAAGCATGGTATGAGGTATAACCTGGCAGTGCTGGGGTGCTCTCGGGAGCCTTGAACCAGGTTTCTGTTACTGCACAGATATCAATGTTCTCCATGCTAAGGAGAGTTTCAAGTGCGTGCATCTTGAGGTTTAGACTTCTGGCGTTGAGTAGCATTACTCTTAGTTTCTTATCCCTTGTGATACCTATGGAGGTGGGTTTGTCTTTTGAGCCTTGCCTAAAAAAGGCACTATGGGGGTAGCAAGAGCCTTTGCCAATATCCGAAAGCCCAGGGGTGACAGGTGCAAGCCGTCCCTAGCGAAGCATCGTGGCTTGTCGAGCATGTCATCCCAGGCTGACAGGCATTGGATCCCCTTTGAATGACACCAACACTTAAGCCAATTGTTGAAATTCATCATCTTGTCTTCATATTGTGGCATCAGTCTTGGTGAGGGTAAGATGCTACTCAAGGTCAGGGTCATACCGGCCTGGGCTACATGCTCAGAGAGCTCCTCTATGTCTCTTTTCATGTAGTCCAGGAGGTACGTCTCAGGTCATTCACACCAGCATGGACAATGACTGAGTCATATTTGTACTTGCCTTGGAGTGACCTGAGTGCTTGTGTTATGTGGCGGATCCTAGCGCCCGACAGGCAGCTCACCGTGACCTTCTCCTTGTTCAGCCTGGTGAGCGGGACATCAGTGTGCCTGACGATAGAGTCACCTATTACAAGTGTATCAGGTGTGTTGTTTAGCCTTAAGGGCTGTGACTGTTTGGCACACTGGCTTTGTGAGCTATGTGTTGCACGTGTTTTGTTTTGGGGTAGCGGTTGCTTGGGTGTCTGCTTTGAGGTCTCTGCTGCTTAGGCAGATTTTTATTTAGAGCCTCCAGTATGTTTTTGTGTGTTTATGTGTTTGGTTTGTTGTCGTGGTAGGTCTATGTGAGACTGGAATTGTAGTGAGTGTGGTTTCCTTCTCCTCCTGACTGGTTACGCCAGTACTGAGTTGAGAGAGCTTAGCCTCCAGTTTGGCTATATGGTTGCATCTCTCACATGTGTTGGAATTTGTTGGGAGGAGGAGAGGGTTGTCTGTGTACATGAGGCAGTTGTAACATTGCCTCAAGATTCCCAGATTCACCAGCTGGACCGGAGAGGAGATTGACAACTGACCTTTGGACATGCTAGAATAGTATTGGGAATTCCTTTATAATTGAAAAAAAGGGCCAATGGGGAACAAGGTACTCAAGGGGAGTTTGTGAGGGTGTAGTGCTTTTAATTTTTTAGAGCTGACTTATATAATTGCTTTAGTGAGCAAGTGCCAGGTAACAAATGCAATGTGCTACAGGTAACTTAAATGCAAAAACGACAAACAGTAACTTTCTTTCAAGTGAAACAAGGAAATAAGTACAGTAAGCAATGCAGATATCACTAGGGATCCACAGAAGTGCTAAAAGGCCGCGTTTTAGATGGAATTAGCATTTCAGGGAAATAAACAAACAACAAGCATACAAATAAAGCTAGATTCAGCAGGCCTGGATCTAGTCTATGCTACAGCAAACAAGGTGTACCAATTTCAGTAAGAAACAGTTAGAATATGCAGGCACTATAAGCCTCTAACCAGAAATTCCCTGCTCAGAAGGGCAGAGTCCAGCCTCTCCTCCCACAAGAGTGCAGACCGCAATCCTTCTTAACGTAAAATAACTGGCCTGAAGCCCAAGGGCTTAAACCAGAACTAATACACTTTTAGAATAACAGACACTGAGCTCTCAATCAGCAGTTCCCAACTTAGAAGGATGTAAGCTACCTGTCCTGTCACCACAGTGCAGGCCACAAACCTTCCTAATGTAAAACAACTGGTCTGAAGCCCAAGTGCTTAATCCAAAAGACTTAGAAATGATAGCTACACTTTAATCAAGTTACTACCAGCAGTAATAAATACAACTGAATACTTTAAAGAATGCCTGGATTAGTGCTCAAGTTATACAAACAAAGCTAGATTCAGCAGGCCTGGATCTAGTCTATGCTACAGCAAATGAGGTGTTCCAATTTCAGTAAGAAGCAGTTCAAATATGCAGGCACTATAAGCTTTAACCAGAAATTCCCAGCTCAGAAGGACAGAGTCCAGCCTCTCCTCCCACAAGAGTGCAGAACACGAACCCTCTTAATGTAAAATAACTGGCCTCAAGCCCAAGTGCTTAAACCAGAATTAATACACTTTTAGAATAACAGACACTGAGCCCTCAATCAGCAGTTCCCAACTTAGAAGGATGTAAGCTACCTGTTCTGCCACTACAGTGCAGACCACAAACCTTCCTAATGTAAAACTGGTCTGAAGCCCAGGTGCTTAAACTAAAAGGCTTACAATGAGTTACACCAAGCAGTAATAAATACAATTGAGTACTTTTAAGATGACGCAAAAGCAAAATAAAGTAGGAAAAAACACAAATACAGTAAAAGCAGATCAATTTTTTTTTTTTTTTTTTTTTTGAAAGAGAGAAAGGAAAGAGAGAAAGGAGTAGCAGAAACTAAGCTGATTGGCCTTCTCAAACGCTCTCCCTGTACTGGGTAGAATAAGGTAATGACACTAGACTGGGAGGAGGGTCCCAGATCAAATTTACACTAGGGGCGGGCAACTGCAAAGCAACCAACTATAAAAACACTATACCAACAGGGAGGGACGGTGGGAAACAAACATCAGAAATGTTACTCACAGCTGAAAAGCAGCAGTGAGCCTTTAAATGAAAGTTTTAAACAGCTAAAGGAGCCACTAGAAAAAAAGAGTTTAACTGCAACAAGTTATCATAAACAAACAACCCAACAGATGCTTAATAAGAGTGGACAATTTCCAGTTAATACCTCACACACAGTGAAACTAGCTAGAAAAAATACACAGTACACAAAGTGCTATAAACAACAAAGAAATAAAGAACAAAATAAACAAAAAACAGGATACTTAATGTTATATATTGTAGCTCCGAGTTTGCTGAGTGTCCTTCCTTCGATCAGCTCACTGTAAAATGGCTGAACACTCACAACTGAGCTTCTTAGGTAAGATGAACTGTGACACCTGCGTTGTACAGTCTGCAGCTGTCAATATTACCCCTGTGTAGACCTGTGTGCATGCATACACACACACACACACTGGAAACAAATGTAGGGCACCTCAACACACACACACATAACATCCACACATACCCAGTGATATCACAGGCCCTAGCACACATGCATGATGTCATCCAATAGCACAGCCTAGGCCTCTGATAAACATTATCACCCTGTGCCTATGATGATGCCTGTGCCACATCCCTGTCATCCACACCATCGATGCAGGGACATGTTCATATGGTCTGTTGCACAGGGTGGACATACTAGGTAGACAATTGTAGATTAATATTGTTGAGTAGTGTTGACAGGCAGCAGACATACCATGTATTGCAGTTTTAGAATGCATTTTGTTCATTTGACAGCATGTATCTTGTGTAACAACACTAACAGCATGTTGATCTTGATGTTCTGCCTTCCTCTTTCAGGTGTAGTTGCATGTGCCGGGGATGTTGGTGTTTGCGGGAGTCCCATATGTACATGTTGACTACTCACAGGTCAGTATAACAATACCTGCATGCATTTTGTTGCTTCCACATCACAGTTATATTCTCCCATGTTTCAATTATGTTTACTGTTCTAATGATCCAAGAGCATGATAGCTGTGTAGTAAGCTAATGTGTTCAGAGCCGTCACATCCATAGTGGGTGACATCACAGGTATAGTTACCTGGAGTGCGGAGTGGGTAAAAGAGTGGTATGCTGGATGACAAGGGTAAAGACCAGTGGAAATAGTGGCTTCTCATTGGGAAGCAGTAATGCCCACTGCCATGACAACATGCAAACGCAGACACACCCACACACTCAGGGATTCCAGACACAGTAACACACACTCTGACACACAGACACACAGTTGACAGTGTTCGGATGAAAACCCCTGCCTATGTGCATATCATCATTATAGTAATATGCAATTACAAGATGCGCCACAGAGATTACACATGTACAGGTAGTTGGAATGGCCTAAGATTGAGGACATCAACAGGGATACTACAGTGAAGTGAGTGTATGTGGGGAGGGGGGTCCATCAGTAGGCTATGTAACAGCAGGTCACACTCCAGGGCGTACATGTTAACAGGCGGTTAGTATGCCCGTCTATGATTGATGATATCAACAGAGATGCTAGACTGCTTTGAGTGGATGGGGGAGGGGGAATTAACATTTCACTATGGTAAAATACAGCCTCACTCCAGGAACCGTAAGCCATGCACATGGACAGCCATACACACACACACACACACACACACACACACACACACACACACACACACACACACACCGGCATTCACAAAGATATACACCTATATCACACACATACAGACACTTTACATGTGTGAGGTTTAACCACCTGCCTATGCCTTTCTTTCTACACTTAACTCTGTACTGGTGTCAACAACAATGTTCAGGAGAGTGATAACATGTGGAATGTATTCCCAACCATATGTGACATATATGGACACACACCCACACGTGCCAGTACTGTGAATCTTATTGTTATTGATATGATTCTAGGGAACAGGGCAAATAAATCTGAATGGCATTCCATACTAAATACAAAAGAAAAGAAATGGATTATTAGACTGGGTGGGTTGTTCCCCCCAGGACTTAATGAACACCTTTAGGACTCAGCCAATAGGATGTCTGTTTTCTGTATATATACAGCATTTGTATTCCATGATTTTTTGTACACTGAAGAAGGCTGTGCTTTGCCAGCCGAAACCGGTTTGTGTTTGTTACAATATGCTGTGATTTTGTTCAGCTAATACATTTCTTTATTCAGTCACCGTTTGCTGGCTCTCTTTTTTGGTTCCTGATTGCAGTTGTTTCTTGAGCCTTGCAATTGCTACCGTGCAGGAGGTTTGTTCTTTCATGTTGTACTGTGAATCAAACACCTGCCTATCTCATGATAAGTACTACAGCAGTACAGCACTATCACATCCGGTACAATGCTTACTGACTATTTCCTTTGACAACTGTGCTGATATATGCACAATATATGCACAGGGCAGGTATTACTGTTACAGGTGTCATGGGGTTTGCCTTTGGTGTCACCCTTACAGCATGCTATATTGTCTGTCTTCCACTTCAATTAACACAACCTGACCTTAGCAGGTACACAGGTTATTGTAGGACTGGTTGTAACACAACAGTGAGCTGTCCTCGGTAATCATTCATCTGCAAAGAAGCCCCACCACTTAGTAGTCATGTCCAAACATCTGTCCATACCTCATGTATGGCTTACTGTACTTAGAGCATATCACCATATACAATTGGCAATGTTGAGGCTGCATTGCAACAGCATTATGTACTAAGACAACAGTCACCTTCAGACATCAGACACTACACACACATGGAATCTACACAAACAGCACTACATGTACACATATGTGGTCTACATCAGTACGTGCACTAACAGGTCAAGAGGATACATTCCACACCTTCCCCACACCATGTGTGAAACATAGCCAAGCATTACACCATCATAGATGTTGTATTCATGTACTGGTAGGACACCACCACTTTCACTGAGTAGCCAAGTGTACATATATTACAACAGCACATAGCATGACACACACATCATTATTCCATGTCATGCTCCTACAAACTGTTACTTGACAGTACCATGGTGAAGCCAGGGCACTGTAATGTTCAACAACGAGCACATCATATTTGCTCCACACACCTCATGTGTACTGGAAGAGTGCCAGCAATGTGCTCTGTTAGAGCTATCCAGTAAACTCATTCAAGCATGTGTGAAGTCTGTGGCTTGTAAACATCTCACTTCAGCATGTACTGGCTCTGGTGGTACTAAGGCTAATGTCCATACAGCACACAGCATGCATGGCTTGCAATTGTTGACATGGGGTATATGTAGGAGCTGTGGCTACACATGGCTGTACATGTCATGAACATATCACCTGTGACTACTCAGGAACATACAGTGCAGAGCTGGATTTCCCTGAGTGTGTCAATACAGGCCTTGTGTAGGTCCTATGGTCCTGTTATTTGTGTATGTTTGTAGGCATTGCATTAGGTGGACATGTCTAAAAACATACATGCCACATGGGGTGCTGTATGATATGATAGGTGTCATGGGTGACCAGTAGAGAGGAGATATTACCTCTGTCAACACAGATCTCGAACCTTATGTACTGTTAGCATGCTATCTGCCATGTGCATGTGTGTAATGACTGAAGCCACCTATATGTAGAAAGGTAAACAAAAGCTATGGTAATGTAATATATGTTGTATGAGTGTGGGATGTACATATCCAGGGCAGGTATGGTTAGGTCATATCCAACCATGAGGGTGTTGTTTACTGGTGTACAGCAACAGGCGACCGTGTTAATGCTGACAACATCCGAGGGACCCCGGTATGTGTACGACTGAGCAGGTTACAAACAGTGATATTAGTGCATTGCATAACACATTATGCAGCTGTGTCTGTACATGGGTACATTGCACAGTTGATGTAGGCCTAGGTACAGTCCACCAATCGAGGGCTATCTGGTGGTCTACCATACTATGTCATACCACATATGGATGTGTGTTGGTAGTCTGGGAACAAGGTGGTGGATGTATATGAGGATACAACCTAGAATGCAGCATTTGCCACTGTCACCTGTACCTAACTCATCTGTGATGCATTATGTCGGAGTAGTGGTCTTTACATGTGAGTAGCCTTTATGAATATGTATACACCACCACCTGGTATGTTCCATACCGCTGTTATGGCCCACATGTCTGGATCTGAGTTATATGGTGGTAATGCAATTGTGCACTACAGAGCCTTCAGCCAGGTGTTACTCACTGCACAGATGTCGGTATTCCCCATTGTAGGTTCTACATTGAGCAAATGGATTACTAAAGCCACACTTCTAGCACAGGTTAGCATAAGCATCCAATGCAATTGTCATATAGGTGTCAGGGTGTTACTTCTGTGTGTAGGACATTTGCCTTGGAATGCATCTATATGGGTAAATGCGACCTAGGTATTATCCACACACACACGTGTAACATGGATGCATTTGCTCTGTGTTGAAGGCTCGTCGTTCAGTCATGACAGCCCGGACTGCCAGACACTGGACAACCTCATAATAACAGCAGGACATTGGCTCATTGTTTTGGTTTAGCAGTTGCCACCTGTACCATGACATCACTGTGCGTGGCATTAATGTGCTTGGTAGCAAATGCCCCATGTAAGGTGACGGACAGCAGCAGAACTTGTGTATATGACCATTGTGAGATATACTTAAGGTAGCAGTCCTGCTAATAATTACAACTACTACCACAGCCGGGAGAGGTCATCTTGTCACCTGCACCTCAGTACCATTACACAAGGTGGTTCACACATTATACTTGCATATGCCACTGTTCCATATATAATGTCACTGTCCACAACCTGCTATCAATGTATGCCTTTCAGGGCAGCAAGGTGTGTGACACATGCTGCAGGTAGCATCCGCCTGTGCGACCCAGGTAACCTATTGTCTGTCAAGTCCACACATGCATGAATGTGTATACGTAACATATATATATATATATATATATCAGTACTTCATGTACATGTATGCATGTGTATCACACAGCACAGACACAGATATATCATTTGCAGGCCACATACAGGTATCAGGTAGTAAACCAGTATGATGTGCATATATACTGACAGGTAAGATGTACCTAACTGTAAACATGTGTGTTCACAATAGGAGTCCATTACAACATGTTCTGTACATGTAAGTGTTTGAGCATGCACACTGTGGCCTTCAGTGGATACAATCGGAGTGCATCCCAAACAGCCCTGTGCTACTACGTGTATGAGTGTACCCACTGCCACCTTGTGTAATTTGGGTCAGTGCATCCAACAAGCCCTTTGTTACTAAGTGTATGAGCATGCCCAGTATAACCTTGTGTAGTTGTAGTCATAGTGTATCCCAAACGGCCCTGTGCTACTAAATGTATGAGCATGCCCACTGTAACCCTGTATAGTGATAGTAGTTGTCCATTCCACAGATGGCCATACTCCAGTTCAGGTTCCTATTGTGCTACAACTATACCTCTCAGGCCTACCTGCGGATGGTGTGTCTTGTTTGTGAATACAGGTTGTAATGGACACCTACTTTAAACACACAGGTCAACAGCTATGTACTTCTTGACTGTCAGTCTCCCTGTTGTTGCCCTCAGTTGTAGAAGGGCAGTCTGAATGCCTTGGGATGAGTAATCTCTGTGGTGCATCTCGTAACTGCGTAGTACTGTAATAGTGATCCTTAGATAGTCAGGAGTTCTGATCCCACCACTGGCAACTGTGTGCATGTGTTTGTGTGTGTCTCAGCAAATACCTGAGTGTGTGTGTGTGTGTGTGTGTGTGTCAGCATAGGCTGAGTGAGGTTGTGTGTGTGTGTGTATTTGTGTCTGCATGCTGTCATGGCAGCGGGTTTTGCTGCATTCCAAAGAGATACCTCCTTTTGCACTGGACTTTATCCTTGTCAACCGCTATACCTCTCTCTTCCCCCCTCCCCACTGCAAGTAATAGACCCTGTGATGTCACCAAGCTCAGACATGAAATCAGTAAGTGTAATTGTATGTGTTCTGTGGCACATACCCCACATGCATACCACTGTACTAATTACCTTTACATAGGCAGGATGTGTATGCATAATACTGGCAAGTGTGTGTGAGTTTGTGTGTGTGACTACCCTGTAGCCAGGCATACACATGTGTAATGTATTTTGGCACACCATGGTAGCCATCTGTGGTGACCGGTGTTTACAAAGTATTACAAAGTTAAGAATGGTAAAGAATACACAGTCAAGCACAACTACAGTTGGGTATGTTATTGTCCTGTGCCACTGTCGGGCAGTGACACAGACATGGTTGCTGGGGTGTAGGTCCATACCCATCATTCCACCACCCTAACTCCACAATCTCCGGGGTAGATTACATTAGCCATTATTCCCCACCCCAAACTCCACATACACAACAACCATCCCTTCTCTGGTGAACTGCTTATGATTTAAATGTTATAACACAAGAGATGCCTCTGTGTTGTGTACACGTCAGTTCCTTTGGAACCCTTCTGTGTCACAAAGGGTGTTCAGCCGTGTGTGTGTGTGTGTGTGTGTGTGTGTGTATATATATATATATATATATATATATATATATATATATATATATATATATATATATATATATATATATATATATATATATATATATATATATATAGCTGTGTCTGTGTATATGCATATATATATATATATATATATATATATATATATATATATATATATATATATATGTGTGTGTGTGTATACATCCCGTAGGTGCATATATATATGTAGGTATGACAGTTGTACAGATGTAGATGTTGTTTCACCGAGTACAGTACATTCAAGGGTACTGTACATATGTACACAAAGGGACTGTCCCATTTGTTTTCAGTACTGTGGAATACCTGTAGTAGGATGTGCATTATAGACTCCAAGCAACATGCGTACAACCCAGATAGCTTAGTGGTACATCCAGTGACCTCAGTGTTCATGGTCCAAGGTTCAAGACTGGCAAACCTTGTTAATACTGTCAATTAGGACTGTATAAGACACCTTTAAGCAGGTGTAATTGTGCTTTTGTGACAGTAAGCAGCGGGTACACGCAGGTAACAGACATTTACAACCCACGGTTCACTTGGAATGCCCTTATTTGGCAATCCTGCTGATGTCACCCACCTACGTATTCACCTCTGGGACTGCTGTAATCCAGTATTTTTTGTAGCGCGTGCTGTAACTGCGTATTGCTGTAGTGTAATAAACTAGTTAGGTAGGGGTTCTATTCCAAGAGAGACCAACTGTGCGTGTGTCTCTATCTGCCTGACAGGAACAATGCTTTTTAGAGTATGCACACTCTTTACGATTCACATGACCACCTTTGGCAATCCTGCTGATGTCACCCACCTAGGAATATACCACTAGGACCAGTGTAACCCTGTATTCTCCGTAGTGCATGTTGTAACTGCATATTGCTGTAGTGTGATAAACTATTTAGGTATGGGGTTCTATTCCAAGAGAGACCAACTGTGTGTGTGTCTCTGTCTGCCTGAGACAGAAACTATGCTTTTTAGAGTATGCACACTCTTTACAATTCACATGACCACCTTTGGCAATCCTGCTGATGTCTCCCACCTAGACATGCACCTCTGTGACTGCTCTAACCCAGTAATTTCTGTAGCGCATGCTGTAACTGTGTAATGCTGTAGTGTGATACACTAGTTAGGTAGGGGTTCTAGTCCAGGACATGACAGGTGTGTGTGTGTGTGTGTGTGTGTGTGTGTATGTGTGTGTGTGTGTGTATGTGTGTGTATGTGTGTATGTGTGTGTGTGTGTGTGTGTGTGTGTGTGTGTGTGTGTGTGTGTGTGTGTGTGTGTTTGACTGTCAGAGCCTGTGTGGAAGTGGCTGTGAGTGTCGAACCACTAGACATGTTGGGGAGTGGATTTTGTAGTTTTCCTATATGGTGTCCATCTCATATGTCACAATGTCCACATCACAAGGAGTACAGATGTCTGTCAGCCAAGGGACTGTGTTGTCAAGCCATACCCCTACATCTGGCAAAAGGCCTTGTGAACAAAGTATGCAACCCTATTAATACTCAGAATATGTTCTAACCCCATGTGTTATACACAAACACACTTGCCTAGAATATCCCACTATGTTGCTAGTACCCTGCACATTGATGACAGATAGTAGGCATGGTGTGATTGCAGTGGGCTGTAGAGGGCATGGCACCCTGTACAGCAGAACAATAGGCACAAAATTGCAGATAATGTGCCTTCACTATGTTCCCCACTGAATGCCTGCAACATATGTGGTGCCATCAAATGTGATCCACAGAGGCCATACAATGCCTTACACATGTGCCCTGTATGGACCGATACCACTGACACCAGGGAATACCTGTATCATGCTATCAATGCAGGTGCAGGGTTAACTTGCTGACTATAAGCAAGTTCTGCCACACCAGGCCAGTATTGGCATATCGGAGGATAACGATCTGTGTACACAACATGTGCCAGCCAAATCAGGTACTCCTGCACATGTCACTGTACATTATTGTGGGACATGCACATCCCAGGCAATGTCCATATCAAGGACTATCAAACACAGACATGGCATGCATTGCAAAGCTATGGCCATACACAATGGTAACCAGGATGTCATGACAGTTCATACAATACCCATCTGTGTGGGACATTGCAGACACTACACCCCTGTACCACACTGCACACCATTGTCAGGTGGCATGATGCCAAGGATTACCCCTCACCCAGCCTTGTACAGCCATCTTTTACAGCCAACCACTACACACCCATGAAGCAATACACACATGCATGTCAGTACTGGTACCTTGTGTCTGCGTGTGGGGTATGATGCTCCCAACTACGGTCAATCCCAGTATAACTCCCATTGGCATACCAACAGATGTCAAACACGTTCACATGCCCTAGCCCATAGAACCTCCGGATATCCCCTGTGGTGCATGTAGTACCTGTGCATTACTGCAGTGTGGCAAACTAAGTGGTTTGGGAGTGTATTTGTGGGCCTGGCAAAGAGTGTCAATGTGAGTCCATTAGAGAGTGTGGTTGTGTTGACAATGACATCCGTTCATGTGGACAGCCATGTGTGCTACACCTAATGTCTGTCTACTATATCTCTGCTGCTGATGTCGCACACCAACACACATATATGTTCTTACAGCACGCCAATGTGTCAGCTTTGTGGCACATGAGGTAACTGCATGGACATGTAATAGTAATGACTAGTCAGTCAGGGGTTTGTACCCCTGTACTGGTAGGTGTGTGACAGATGATGCTTAGGTTTTAGTCTCCAAGCCCTTCTCTGATGTACGTTGCCTCTGTCTGTCCCTCCCACACACTCTCTGGTGGATGTGGAGGTGTACACCTGCTCAGCAGCAGCTTGTGTAGTGTAAGTGATGGTCATGTTGTGGTGATGGCCTCTGCACCTATTGCAGTCCTCCTCTAGCTGATTGCATGTGGAAAAGCTGCGATGATGTTCCCATAGCCATTCGCATGAAAAACACAGTACAATATCTAGGAACATCATGTTGGTGTTTGCCCATGACAGTCGCTGTGAGTGGTACCTGGATCTGGTGTTTGGTAAACGGCATCACAGATGATATCTGGATGTTCCTCAAACAACATATACAGTGGGAAATAGCCTAAAGACAGGAGGGTGATGTGCCAGACATGACTACAGCATGTAAGTGTAGCTATGCTTCATTGAGACAACTGCCTGTTTAATAAGGTGTGTGTGGTAATGGCTATTCTGCATGTTTTAAAACGGACAAGACAGTGCTCCATCTATAGGGACATCCATGGACTTGTCAGTGTATGGAACCATTTGTTTCCTGTGTTACTCACTGAAAACACATCTGTGAACAGCAGGAGCATAGTGTGAGGATTGCAGCCAGTACATGGTGATAGTGATGAGTTACTGCCATCGCATCCCTGAGTGGACATATGTCACATGAAACATTGGTATGACAGACACTGTCTGGGGTTCTCAGTGACATGCCAATAATGGGCCACTGTTCATAGCTGCAGTCACAAGTCTTCTACACATTGTACAGATATCATGCAGTATATATGCATGGGTTGTTCTCTCTCTGCAAATGTATACCATCTGTTGTGTTGGGTTGATGGTCATATCTATGCATGCTGTTGTAAGTAATCCTGAATGCTGTTGACTATTACTAAGCCATATCTGTGTTTAAACTGCAACACCATAGGCTGTATGGGTTTGGAGGTCCAGGCAGAACCTCCTGTCTCACTTCAGCTGGCCATGGCACCAGGCACCAACACATCTGGGGCCCAGCCTTGCGCCTCCACCTCTGTTGGCTCTGCACCGCCTTCTGGTGGTACCGCCACTGAGGATGGGGACTGTCTCCACCTGGGAGCAGGTCCAGACAGGGACATGTCCGCTGTCGTACAGTCCCGGATGTGGTGCATAGGGGGCTCAATAAGGGGTTTCGAGGCCAGATACGCCAGCTCAAGGGCAGAGTGTCACATTTACAGGGTGAGGCTGCCCCTCCTAGACAGCCCCCAGCACTGCCACCTTTGCAGCTGTTCTGGTGCAGTGGTGGCTGCCCATGGCTGGGGACCTCCATCCCACTGTTTCCATCTGGGGGCGCATGGGCTTGTGAATGCTAAACACCCCTCCCCATCCGAGGTGTATCCCCCACGTGTCATATACCAACCCTGTATGCTGTCTTGTCTGTCATCCTACCCTACCTATCCTCCATGAGCATATCTACTGTCCTTCCCCCACATCCCACTCTCACCCTACGGAAGCAAAAGGCCAATCGGTTCCTAGAACAACATTTGCCCCATACATAGCTGTCCATTTCACACACGTGTCCACTGGACACATGTAACCCTTTTAATATGTATCACAACATACTCCAGTTGTCCTCACCCCTGTCTCCCAGGTGCACGATCCTAGTATGCACACGAATCCTAAATGTTCCAGGTACACGTGATGCGGATCACCCCATTCTACATACAACACTACCAGTCCCTCTATGATTACCCCATGTACCTTTATCATGATGATGATGTCACACACAGCACCTTGCAAGAGTACTGTTCTCACATAATGATTGGACAGGAACTGTTGTGTTAGTATAAATAACATGCACAGAGTGATGTATATGGCCAATGTACAAATGTTTGCGTGTATGACTGACACGTCTGTCTGAGGGAGTCTTGATATTACATAGGACAACACCACTACATAATACAGGCGTTGCTGGTGTGTCCCTTTTCATTCCTTTGTAATGCTTTGTTGTCACATGGGATGTTCCTGATATATCTATATATATGTATGTATCTATATGCTGGACATAAACACTCACACATACATCTACATGATGGAATTCATTTCCTATACTGTTGAATGACTGCACTGGATGATATGTTTGTGATAAGGTCCGATGTCTGTATATCTGCAATGGCTAGTGGTAAATCACAATAGCTGTGTGTGCAGGGTCCTGGTTTCAAGCCTTGCAGAGGCCATTTATTTTGTTGCTGGGCAGAACAAGGCCATTGGATACGGTGTGATTAAGGCACATTAAAGCAGTTGTGAGTGGGTGTGCGTGGGTTTGAGTGGTGCTAAGCAATGCTAACCTCTGGTTACAGTTTCTTACACTCGGTTAGCCTCTACATTGCTTTACCGGTGTAATACTCGCATACCGGTAGCCAAACAGGCTTACATCTGCTTGCTCCTGCACTTGCTAATGCACTGCATTTGGTGTTTGCATATGACACTCATGCCCCTGCATGGGAGTGAGGACTACGATATTACCTTGTGATGCCTATTACATCGGATTACATGCCTACAGTATCAGGAATGACTGCCCATTAGGCAACAGCATGCCGTTCGACTGTACGGAATCCGCTGCCTGTCCACAGTTTGATTCATATTATTGGTGTGTTCCTCTTACAATCTGCACCCATCCGGCTAATACATGGGAACTGACACTCTTCAATACAAACAAGTAATTGGGATTTGGAACCCACATCCTTCAGCCGAGTCATGCTACTACATACCTAATATTCTATCATCGTTTTAAGGTTGTCAGTGGAATATGTGCTTTCTCTCCCTATCAGACCTCTCATACGATTGGGGAAATATACAAACTGAATCAGGGACATGGCATAACAACATCAGGGACACATTTAAATTATTGATGCTATTAACCTGACACATTGACAGACTCAGAACATATGAATTCGTACACATTTTCTGGGGTAAATGATGTTTATAACTCTTAATTGTTGTCATTATTCATTACATGTAATTCACCACCTTTCCTCCAAATGTCACTTATTTTAGGAGGGATTAAGTGGGGCAGAGTTAGAAACCGAGTCGAAATCTGGAACGTCCCTGGAAACTGGGGACAGTTCAGAGGTACGGTCCCTATTTGTTCCCCCAATGGTTTATGTCCTGTCCAGTGGATGTGCTCTTAGGGGTTGGGAGGTATGGGCATCAGCTATGCCCATTTCAGAATATTATTTACATCCCCAGGTCAGTCCTAATATGACTTTGCCAGCTGACACCTGCACGCCTAGGCCCATAATTGCATAGCCATAGTTCCCCCACCTGCCACTCCTGTACAGCACTCATCCTTACTGTGGGTGCAGGTGGGGTATAAACACACCACTATACACTGCCCACTCTCCCTGTGTTGGGACACATGTCATACGTTGTATCGACACATGGGTTATCAGGCTTGCACAACCTACTGGTCCGTGTACATCTACAGGCTGGTTTGATAAGTCATTACCGGGACTGCCTCTGATCATTAATTTTTGGTGTCCCACAAGGGACATTGATGTCTATGTTTCAAGATTAGACCTGGCAGGTCTCTCCCACTGGTAGTATCCTACCAGTGGTCTGGGAAGCAGTGGTGTGTTTACCTTTATTGTGTGTCTGTATGTCTCACCGGCCTAGCTGGGGGGGTGGGAGGGTTGATGCTATGTGTTACACATTTGTTTATTGGACCACTCACCCCCATATGCATGGCCTGTGAACATATGTTACTCGTAACTGCTGTATCATATCCTAGCTATATATATGTGTATATTTACAGTCACATATATATATATATATATATATATATATATATATATATATATATATATTTACATTATTATATACAGATATATCTATATATGTATGCATACATGTATATTTATATATTGCACGCATGTGTTTATGTCAAGATTAGACTATATGCTTCATTACATCCTTACTCCCATTGACATGACACTACAATTAATTAATATGTATGACTATGTGGTAACGCACACGTTACACATGAGTGCCTAATTATGTACATGTTTGGCGTATTTCTTTTACAAATAGACCGGTTTAGTAATTAACGTTGCCGTAACAGGCAGATCACAGCAATGATTCCATGTGTGGGGAAGTCGTCACATTTGATTATTGTCAGCACAGCACTGACTTCGGACATTGTACACACTTCTGTGATTTAGCAGTTTTGTCCCATCCCTCTTCTGCACAACCTATTATTCTATCTACTGTCAAGGTTTGTAAGGGCACATTCATGTTATTTATGTCTGAAAATGGAATGAATGTGTTACAGAGAATGTGCTTCTACATATTGATGTCTGCATGTGTGTATGCATATATACCTATAACAAACTCGCTGACCTCCACAGGGTAGTCCAATTAGAACCAACCCATCCAACCCTGGCACGTCTAGTTCCATAATTTCATACCCATAGTTACTCCACCCCACCCATGTTCAAAATACATGCATAACTTCCATTGTCCACTTGTTATTGCAGCCATGACACACCTCCAAACATTGCCCTCTCCAGAGCGTTAAGGGCCCTACATGTATGATGTCCCACTTCATGTATTCTCAGGCTCTCCCACCATTTAGTCCTTGAACATACCTGCCCTTGCTTGTGTAATGGTCGGAAGGCCAAATTGTCTATCTAAACAATCTTACTTCCACTGGTAATATCTTGCCTGTGGTGTGAGTAGCAGTGCTTTGCTCACTCCTGCCCAGCTGGATATGACATACGCTGACAGCACTATGTAATACTGGGGTTGCTGTTGATTCCCTTCTCATTCCTTTTGTATGCTTTATTGTTGCATAGTTCTTTCTTTATAGATAGATAGATATATATGTATATATGTGTATATATATATATATAAATATATATATATATATATATATATATATATATATATATATATATATATATGTAATATAGATCTGTATATACTTATATACATTTCCTATGCTCGGCACTGCTTAGATCCACGCAAGTGCACTCAGACTTGCTTACTGGTACTTATATGTGTTTACTGCTGCTTATTTGCGCTTACACCTGCTTACTAGTACCTTATTCATTATGACAGTGCCACTTTGCTTGAATTATATTTAGGTTAAATATTTCATGCGATACTCTTATGTCAGTTTTATGGCAAAACAACATTCATTCCACATGGAAAATGATATGTGCTATTGTTAGGCTCAAACCGTGACTGCCTGTTTGATAGGCGGATCCTCTAAACACTACACTATTGACACTTACATTGATTTTGCTTGTTTTTCTTTATTTAAATGAATATGATGTATAAGCTACGCTCAGCGGAGGGCAGTGACGCAAGATATGCTGCGTTTTGCTTACACCTTCGCTATTGCTTCAATTCGAATGTATAATAGGGACATGGGGACAGGAAATCTAATTGTGACAGTTCTAGGGACAGGGCTCTACACTCCATTACTTGCTTGTTTGTTTTCAACTTCGATTTTATTTCACTGTTCGTGGACAGTCTTGTATGCTTAGCATGCATTTCGGTATACACGGACACTGACTTACTGACTTGCTATTAGGGGCGGGCTCTACTAGTAGGCATAGTAGGTTTCGCAAGTGTCGGGGCATGTTTACTCCTCAGTAGAGCACTTTTACACACCCCCTGCACTCACACACGTTTCCTGTGTATGTCGACGGTGCGGCGGCGCGTCCTCATACATATTCATATGGCGCTGCTGCGCCATCTGTTGTGAGGATGCTCGGCGCAAAGCTAAAACCGTCCTTGCGCCGAGCTTCTTGAATCCCATGGAATGTCTTTTCATTGGCACTGCTGAAAACAGGGAAAGCAAGCTGCCACTGATGTTACTTCTGCAGTAGAAAAGAAATAGTGACATACTTTACCCTAAAAGACTTCAAATCATGATGAACAGAAGGACACAACAGTTTGTGAGACATGAAGACGCCATCTCTATTCTGTAAAAGTTTGAAAAAACTCTGATCGTGGACAACAGGAATTTGAATAAACACAGAGGTGAGGCAGAGAAAAAATGGCTCTCCTGCCCCCAAGATGTACTGGTTTCTATGGGCATTAGTCTCTGTTACTTACTGGTGCACATCTCCTGTCTTAGCTCCCGACTTTTCACAGATACAAGGCTGAATTATGTCTAGGTTGACTGTGGAGGGTGACTTAATGATTTTCTGGGCACGTGCAAACTTGCATTTCATATTGGATAAGTACTGTCTATGGCTTGTGTGACAAACATTTGAATTGTGTTTGCATAGACATTTTGAGTGCCTGGTTCACTTCTATGAATGGTTTCTCACAAATAACATGGGAAAAACATTTAGGGGGAGAAAGATTTTCATATCAAACAGAAGACTTTATGTACTTTTCATTCAGCTACAACTTTGTCTGGCCTACCAAAAGGTAAGCTATCAAAAGCTCCTCGGAATCATGGTCATTTCTAGTATAAGTGCCACCCTTTATCATTTATTCTGGAATACATTATGAATGTTAATGACTCTGAAATAGCTTTATTTTTCTCTTGTACCAGTCAGTTCACCAAATCCCCACACAGGTCAGTGTTTGTGAAGATATTTCTAAACACTTATTTTTACACTCCATACAGATTACATAAAACATATCCAGATTAGCCATAAAGGCAGTTAACCTGCAACAAAGACACAGCTGAAAATTGTAGACATACATTTTCAAAATATTTTAAGCTTAGTAATTGTTGGGGCAAAGCAGAAAAAGTAGAGCAATTATCAGGTGCAGTGATGAGCGTTTGAGCACTACTCAAGCTGGTGGGGATTCCTATTCTAGATAAGAAATGTATATCAAGTCCCTTCCTTCTACAGCAAGTACTACCCAAAAATGCATCAACAAATATTATAAATACATTAATGTTCCTGATATGAATTCACAGTGGCAATACCTTGTGAGTTGTACCTATTGGATATAGGTGTATCCCTGGGTGAAATGTATGGGATGACGTTCAGATCTCTATACACAAGACTGGGCTCTATGCAACTGCCACTGGAATCCAATTACTAAAGATCCCTTTCCTTGGTGGTCTGTGCTACGAAAGTGACTGAAGTGTAAATGGTTGATGTTATAGTTTGCAGATGAAATTTGCTCATGATACAGTCTACTGCAGTCACGGAAAGTTCAATAAAGGGTTATATAAAACTTAAATAACTATACAACATATTTTGCCTTTTCAGCATTGTCTTAAGTCTAATAATGTTTTTTACATTATACCTTATTCAGCCCCTCCTTCCAGTACTGTTCCAATCCTGTTCCTTCCTTTTGATGTTTATTTTCCTGGTTCTCATTAAAAAGTTGCCAATATATACCAATAATACTTTCAATATTTTTTTACTTCAGTAAGAAAAACATGATCCACCTGTGATGGAACAAATATTTCCAATCCCTAACATAAGTATTCTAATTTTTGTCTGAAATTATTCTGCCAATGAGCCTGCTAAAAGTAAACAGCTCCTTATAACTACTAACTTTCAAGACTCTGGGTCTAGATTTTCAAAATGTCACACATGGGAAGCCACTTCATGAAATGTGCAAGATACTACACATTTCCTTCATGAAAGCATTTTCATCTACAGAACTGCCACCTGAAAATTGAATATTAAATCAGCAATGCTGAAATTCATCAAATGGTGCCAATGAGGATTATGTAGATATGTTTTGGAAAATATCTACATGTAGAAAGATATATTCATTTATTGCACAATCTAACTTTTGTGTTTGTGATTTCCGGTACTCCAAAAAAATTTCCAAAGTGCCCATTTATCCTCAAGAACATGTGTAGACTTTGGCAGAAGAACTACTTTACATCACAATACAATACAAGATACATAAATCTTTCTTACAAAACAATTTAAACTTTAAATGTAGATGAATACTCAGATGCTCACTTTATTAGTACAATAGAACACTCAAGGCTGACTGCATGGCACAGATATATTAGTAAACATCAAAGGGCTACAAGGCAATGTTTAGACTGTATATCAACATCTGTGCTATACATATATCCTGTGCTTTTTCTTATAGGTATATACATAGGATCATAGGAAGTTAGTAGACTATTGGTCCTGAGGGCCTTATAAGCCTAGCCAAGAGTTTAGCCCATGTTTAGACAAATCAGCACCCAATGTCCCTGTCCATCCTGTTGTCAAAGATATACCTCAGCATGCCCAAAGACACTTAGAAAAAAAAGAACACCTAGCACCAAATATACAGCCATACTCAGTGAAGACCCAAACACTAAGCCCCTAAGGCAAGCAAACACACTTCCCAGGGCTCCCAAGACAGAGGACTCCAGGTTAAGACATAGTGATGCTCCTCTAACTAGGCAGAACAATGAGAAGATAACAGTTAGTTGCCAAGCTGGAGCCAGGACCTGCCAAATCACATATGCACTCAAGTCATTACACCACAGGTACCAGTATGATTCCATCATAGTCCATGTAGGTGTAAATAAGCTGAGATGTACCTCCCTGGCCTATGTGAAGAGAGACATTATGGAGCATTCAGACCATGTGTCAGGCTGGTTCAATAAGTGGTCTATTGCCATCACTGAGGATGATGTCCAAATATGAGCGAAAAATGATTGATTTCAACAATTGGCTGTCTTTCTGCTGTCATTCTAAGGGGATCAAATATTTATCAGCTTGGGATGACACAGTTAACAAACCACATTGCCATACCAGGGATGGACTGCCCCTGTCACTTCCAGGCTTTTTAGTACTGGCAAAAAGTTTATCCACCCCCATACTGTCTTTTTTTAGGCAATTCCAAATTGACAAACCTACCAGCATAGCCAAATCAACTTAAATAAACCGCAAGGTATTACTGCTCAATCCAGGAGCCTAAATAAAAAAAAAAACTGCAATCCCTCAAAGCCCTATTCACATTTGAGAATATAGATTTCTCTGTAGTTATGAAAACATGTCTTAAAGCAACTGAGAGTACCTCAGATGTGCAAGGTTTTAGCGCCTTCCACATTTTTTCACCAGCAGCTCTACAGTCAAGGGCTAAAAGTGGAAATGTCTCGATATACATCAGTAACAAGCACAGTTCTGAATTAGTCAAGCAGGATGACATACTGGAGTTCCTCCACATGCAGATCTCCATAGACAAAATCCTGCACTATATCCTAGCCAGCTATAGGTCACCCTCCATGTCCAAAGAAGCTTACAATACATACTTGAACCCACTGGAAACATGTACCATCCAATGCAATACCCTACTCATGGGACATTTTAATTACCCCAGTATAGACTGGAAATCTTACACAGCCTCAAATAAATAAACCCAGAGATTCCTAGACTTTGTAAATACAAAGAACCTTGACCAAATAGTGAAAATGCCTGCTAGAGGCTCCCAAATATTGGACCTTATATTCAAAAATATGCAAGGATGTTGCACCCCCCCACATGATTTGCCCTCCCTAACAAGGTCCAACCATAAAGCCATCTCCTTTGAAATCAAAATCAACTCTGTACACCAGGTAATACCATAAACAGGAATTATTCCAAACACCAGAGTTTCAGTCACAGGAAATATTAAAAATAACACTGATGGATAGAGTCACACAAATACAGAAAAACAGTACATGTGAAGTTGTTCTATCTCATTGATCATTCTTACAGATGGGGGTTCGGAGCCGATCCTTGGCTCTGAGTTGGCCTACTACAAAGCTTGAGGTCTTCAGATAGCTCAAGGCCAAGTCCCTATCCCATGATGCACCTAGAGTTACCTCAGATCTAGTTTGCCACAGCAATAAATTGGAGGTTCCCGCTAGCTCAGGCCAGTAAAACCTTTTTTTTCTTGCAAATATATTATCATACTGATAAATATTTATCTTTAGATACTTAGATTAGCTTATGTTGTAGTTTCCCTTCCCTTGGTGTGCCTTTTTTCTAAACTTTTAATAGCTCTCTTGGCCTCATTTTATTTTAGGCCCTGTTAAAATTTTTGATAGTACTTCAGATTTTAGTATGTGCTTAGAATAGTGACTTTCTGTTACACCTTGTTATATTCAGTCCTTAGAATTTTGAATAGTGAATTTCTCAGCTTAGGTATAATTAGTCTTAGAGTTTATTTAAACAGTTTAGAGTGTGTGTGATACTAGTTTATATAGTATCTGTGTGCCTTCGTATAGTGACTTTCCTGTCACAACTTTGATATATTTACTCTTTAGGTAATAGATAAATAGTATAGTGTTTGTGTGTGCTGATTACTATTTTAGGCCATAGTTTTAAAAGGGCTTGTTTGATATTTCTTGTTTGGGTGTGTCTAGTTTTTTTTACAGCACCCTATTGACATTGTGTATTACAGTATGGCTGACCATGAGAAAGATAAACACCCTAAATCAGGGTTTAAGAAATGTCCTAAATGTGGGCAAAAAAATGTCTGTTACTGACAGTCATGTGAGTTGGGTTTATTGTTTGGGAGCATTGCATCTCCAGGAAAGCTGCTCCATCTGTCATTCTTTCTCTTCTAGGGTTCTCCAGGAGAGAAAGATAAAGTTAATTGACAGAGATTTAATTAAACCTTCCTTTCAAGAAGCTTTGAGCGACCAGGATGGGTCCAGCAAATCCTCAAAGTCTTCTAAGGCTTCTACTTCTTCTGAGGTAAAGAAATAAAAAAATCTTCAACATCAGTTCCACAAACCTCGGAGCCGACCATCTTATCCTTTCAGATCCAGTCCCAGGTTTTGGAACTGGTATCCAAAGTGCCTAAGTCTCCACTCCTGCAGTCTGTACCTCCTTCGAGCCACACATCTTGGTCTTCAATAAGCCTTTATGATTTGGATGTGGATCATGCGGTGCAGAAGCTTTTACAGGCACCGGCCTTTGCAAAATTTTTATCGGCTCTGACCCAAACGGCTTTGGAACCGAAGACCCTTTTACCATCTACTACTCTTCCTCCTCTGAGCCATACCAGCCCTTCAGAACCGGAGGAGTTGGACTTGATGATCGTTGAGCCTTCGGAGCCAACAACTGCTACAGTGTCCTCGGCTCCATTTACTCTGACATCATCGGTGCTGATCGAGGAATCTAGGAGCCGACACTCTCTGGTCAGGTCCAGGGAGGATAGTCGGCCTGACTTGTTGGTTCTGACTCAGCCTCTCGGGGCTTCCACTCAGATGATCTTGGCTCCTATCTCTGGCTCAGAGCCCACTGTCCCGGTGCCAACGGTATTGACGGTTTCCTCAGATCCGACTCTCCTTTCTCATCAGAGCAGAGGTGCCTTCAAAGCCATGAGGAGAGTTATGTCTCCTAAGACATCTTTGACTTCAGATCCAGCTACCTCCTCCCCAAAGCACCTGTGTCTGCTTCTGCTTCACAGATCCTTGCCAAGTGTAGAGACACAGAGTCTCAGGAAGCCCCATTGGGTGGCCCCTGTTCTTTCAAGACCTCACCAGAAGCTCCCACTGATGAGGTTCCCAGGAAGAGAATCTGTAAGAGGAGGCATTTAGACTCCCCACAGGAGTCCCTCACATCCGATACCAACATGCATGAACCAGAAGGGTCCCCATGGTCCCCCTCTGAGGATATCTCATTTGCTGAGATATTAGAAATCCTTAGGCAGATGGGTGACTGCCCACCAACCTTACTAAAGATGAGTTGGTTCTCCTGAAGGTTTTCGGGTCACAGCCCTCCACCTCTAGGGTGTCTCCACCCTTCGATGAGCTTATGCAGCTGGTCTCATGAAGGGCATGGGAGTCTCTGGACACCATGCAGCCTGTCCCCAGGAGGCCTAATAAATTTATTTCTGCACCCAGGACAAATCTTTTCTTACTAAGGGTGCACCAGTTGATGCCATGTTGGTGGCGGCAGCCACTAAAAAGGACATTTCAGAAACTTCCTCCTCTATCCATCCTCCTAACAGAGATTCTAGGATCATGGATAGATATGGGAAGCA
Organism: Protopterus annectens; assembly: GCF_019279795.1. Lineage (NCBI taxonomy): Eukaryota > Metazoa > Chordata > Ceratodontiformes > Protopteridae > Protopterus > Protopterus annectens. The sequence continues at coordinate 1,225,723,828 of NC_056732.1, forward strand.
CACTTACAGTTCAGTGACTTTTTCACTGCGTTCGCTCAACTATTTAACCCATTTTACTAGACTGCAAAGAGATCTCCTAAAGAGCTTGGAGATACTCTTCAGGTTACAGTAGCTGCAGGAGCTTCAAATAAAGTTGCCTCCCACTTGCTACCCTCAGTTCCATAGTAAACTTGTCCATGTGCCTCATTTCATAAGCAGCTGATGGAGAAAGCAGGGCAGCGGGTACAGGAATTGATCTTAGGAGACACTCCTGGATGTGCTTGTGTTCCTTTGTGGAGCACTTTAAGTCATCCTTTGTAAATACCCCTTTTGATGGCTCGTCCCTTTTCGGGCCCAAAGTTAGGGAAACTTTGACCAGGTGTGAGCAGGAAGGAAAGACTCTGTCTGCCGTCGGAGTCTGTCCCCCCCCCCACCAGCCCCTACCCCAAGGGTCAAAGGGGAGGAAATATGTGGTTCCGCAAAGCCCAAGGACCCTTTCAAGACACACATGGTGAACCCCCCTCCAGGGGCAGAGGAGAGGGAAATAATGAAAGATGCCACCCTCGCGGCAGAGGGGGTCCGCAAAACCAGGCAGACAGAGATTAGTTCTTTGGGAAGCCCTACCAGCACTCCTGAAAGGAGGCCTGACTGTCCTACTCTGGAGGCAGTTGGGGGTTGCTTATCTTTGCATCCAGACGCCTGGCTCCAAATAACAAACGACAACTGGGTACAAAGTATAATTTCCAAAGGATATCTGATCATTGCTAACAAAAAGAGTCATCCAACCAGTCCCAGCAGACCAGATAGGATCCGGAACTTACTCAAGATTCTTTTTAGTTCCAATAAAGACAGGGGAGATCTATATTGGACCTCAGCAGACTAAACAGATCAGTCAAGAAAGAGAAGTTCCAGATAGTCACGCTTCAGTCGATACTTTCCTTTTTAGAGAAAGACAATTGGATGTGCTCGATAGATTTGCAGGATGTGTACGACCACATAAAAATGGCCAGACCATCCAAGGATCATCTGCGTTTCTGGCTGGGAGCCAATCATTACCAGTTTTGAGCCCTGCCCTTTGGTCTCACTACAGCCCCCAGAGTGTTCACCAAATGCATGGCAGTGGTCATGGCTCACCAGAGAGGTTTAGGATTCCAGGTGTTTCCATACTTAGACAATTGGCTCCTCACTGACACCACCAGGCATCAACTCATACAAGCCAGGGACACCACTCTTTCACTCTGCAGTCAGCTGGGTATTACTATAAACTCAGGAAAATCTGCCTTGTCACCATCGCAACATACCATTTTTACTGGAGCAGAATTGGACACCACCACCACCACTCTGAGACTTCCAGCAGAGTCTTACTACTCCATCAGTAGGTCCACAATATCATAGCCAAAAATAAGGCTCCAGCATCAGAAGTACTAAAAATTGTTAGGCATTATGGCAGCTGCAATATTAGCCATACCGTTGGGTCGCATGCACATGCGAGTTCTGCAATGGATGTTGTTCACTCAAAGGTCTTACCAAGAGCTCCCAATGTCTCATCTTATAATGATCACAAACACATGCAAAAAGGATATTCAGTGGTGGTTGATCTCTCTTCATGTCACAATAGGTTGTCCTTTTATTCTAGCCCCACCAGCAGCCACAGTGACCTTAGACGCTTTCCTGATAGGGTGGGTGGGGCATTTTCAGGGAAGAACAACCCAAGGTACATGGACTGATCAAGAGAAACATCTGCATATCAATGTCCTAGAGATGAGAGCAGTACTTTTAGCATTGCAGTACTTCCAGGACACTCTTCCTCTTGGTACAATTGTGATTCAGACAGACAACATGCCAGTGGTCTGGTACTTGAACAAACAAGGAGGAACCAGGTCCTACCCCCTTTGTCGCGAGGCGCTAAGAGTATGACAATGGCCTACATCCACACAGCGCTTTCTGTTAGCAATGCACATCCCAGGGAAATCCAACATGATAGCAGACAAGCTGAGCAGAGCAATTTTGTTGCCTCATGAGTGGTCCCTCAAGAAAGAAATAGCGTACTGGATATTCTGCAGGTGGGGACAGCCTTGCTGTGAGCTTTTTTCCAACCACATGAACACAAAATGCAGAAGCCACTTTGCCCTGATTCCCCCTCCAGGAGAAGCCCTAAGGGATGCACTCATACACAATTGGCCTCCACGTCTCTTCTATGCATTCCCACCAATTCCATTGATACCCAAAGTACTACAGAAAGCAAAAGCCTTGGGAATGACCATCATTCTAATAGGCCCGCATTGGCCTCATCAGATTTGATTCCCCTTCCTTTGACTTCATCAATTGGAGGAGCCCTGGATTCTGGACCCATTTTAAGATCTTCTGATGCACTCATCAGGGGAACTTCATCCCTCTCTTCAGTCCCTGAAGCTGACAGCCTGGCTGCACTAATTCCCATAATAGCCAGGTTCCATAACCTTTCTAATGAGATGCAGCAAATTCTAATATCCTCTCATAAATCCTCTACGAGGAAGCTATACCTTAGCAAATGGAAAAAAGTTTCTATATGGGTGTCTCAAAACAACATTGATCCCTACCTAGCCCCTATGGCCTCTATACTAGAGTTCTTGACCATTATTCTCAATAAAGGAGCTGCAGCAGCAACAGTTCAGAATCAGCTTGCTGCTATCTCTAATTTTCACCTTAGATTTAAAGGATTGAACATAATGACACACAAACTATCCAAAGCCTTTCTCAAAGGGACCTTTCATCGCAGACCACCTGTGAAATCTCCCTATACCCCATGGAATCTAAATTTTGTGCTTTATCACATTATTCTCCCTCCATTTGAACCAGCTTCCTCATGTGACCTCAAATTTTTGTCATGGAAGACCATCTTTTTAGTAGCTATTACTTCTGCCCACAGAGTGTCAGTGCTTCAAGCCTTGTAAATTGAGCCTCCTTATTTGACTTTCCATGCTGACAGAGTCTCACTTTGAATAAACCTCTCCTTTTTGCCTAAAGTTTGTACTGAAGCTACCCTTAACCAAATTGTTGATTTGCCAGTGTTGTTCCCCAATCACGCCAACAAATTAGAGTATATGCTGCACAAGCTTGATGTTCATAGGCAGCTCAGATTGTACTTGGCTAGGACAAAAGACTTTAGAAAATCAGAACAGCTTTTCGTTTCCTTTTCAGATTCCAGAAAAGGTATGCCAGTGGTGAAAACAAGTCTAAGTTGTTATCCAGTTGTATAACATTTGATCATTCAGCTGCTAATATACCCTTACAAAAAAATTAAGGCTCATTCTACCAGAGCAGTGTCTACATCCTCTGCTTTTTGTGCTAGACTTCCTATAGATAACATTTGTGCAGCAGCCACTTGGTCAAGACCCCATACCTTTATCACTCATTACAAAGTTGACAGGGCCTCCTTTGGGTCTACTGTCCTGAAAAACATACTCCCATGAGCCACCCAAGATAGATGGTGCTTGGGATGCTACTCATCTGTAAGAATGAACAGCAAGATAGAACAACTTCAAATAAAGAAGTTATGTACTTACCATAACATTCCATGTGAGTTGTTCATCCCGCCTTCATTCTTACTTTCCACCCTCCTACCCACTCCAGAGTGTTTTCGAAGACCAAGATACTGGATTCTTCCTGGTTGCTCAACCTTTCTATAGCTTTCTCTTATAGAGTGATAGAATGACACATGGTATTATTATATGCAGTAAACAAGATCTGAGGTAACTCTAGGTGCATCATGGAATAGGGACTTGGCCTCAAGCTATCTGAAGACCTCAAGCTTTGTAGTAGGCCAGCTCAGAGCTGAGGATCAGCTTCGTACCCCCATCTGTAAGAATGAAGGCGAGATGAACAACTCACATGGAATGTTATGGTAAGTACATAACTTCCTTTTAACTAAGCTCACTTTATTTTCCTGACTGATCTAAAGAATTACTATTCCCTGGTTACTTAATAAAGGAAGGCAAGATGAAGTAGGTGAGTGGTCTTTCTTTGTCAGGTTTCAAAAACAGACTGCCATGAGACTTCTGTAATATCTAGTATTAAAACATTGTTTCAGTGATGGATTACAGAATGACATCACATATATCTAGTCATCTGACTCTGGTTCCCACACTACCCCTTTAACTAGAAACTAAACCATAATCTAGCACATATGTGTTATAATACACAAAAATAGAGCTTTGCTCAGATGTGTTATAGTATCTGGAAGCTATAAAACCATTTCAAAAACTTCCACCCTTCCAGGGTAGATAATAGTTCACCCCAAAGACAATACAGTAGCATTCCTAGTTCTGGTTTTCACAGACATTTCATCTCTGGCTGCAGTCATAACTATGAGATGCAATCTTTATGGCCTCAAGCAGGTAATTTAATTTCAGACTATTTTTCAAAGTTAGCTGGATTGAGATAACCCTCTTCTTTTCCATTATCCTCTGTTAATATATATATATTCATTTCAACAGTTACAATACAATCTGACATACAAGTGTATTTATTTTTTGTCCAGCAGAACCCACTGTTGGTACATTTTTTAACACAAGCAGCTTTACAAATGCATTTTCAACAAAAGCACCTGTACTAATCAGTTTGATATATAAATGACATATAATTCTTTACAAAACTCCAGCTAGCTATGCTGGCATATGTTACACATCCACTTGGCATAGCTGGCAATACCTGACATCATCACATCTGTCCCCCCTTTGAAGACTCAAGAGAGTTTTTCAAGTGACCATTGAGAAATGTTGCTTGAGTGGAATAAGCCTGTCTGGGAATACATAAACCCATACCCTGTCTTGAGATTCCATCTGCATTGGTATTGTTAACCTCACTATGGTGCTGTCCTGTAATGTCATAAGCCTGCAACATTAGGCTCCACCTTCCTAACTTGGAATTTTGCTGGCTGTCTCGATATAGCCACAGATCTCCCTCAGAATCCTTCTGCCACCCACTACAAATACTTGGCACAATGGCCTCCCTATCATGGCTAGGCTTCATCATGTTAACATGGTACAATTTGTGCTCCTGACTCTTGATTAGCAGGTTTACCATGCAGTTAACATCACTGACCTTCCCTATCACTTTGAAGGGTCCCTCCCAAGCTGCCTGCAGTTTACTGTGTCTGACAGAAATGAGCACCATAACCTGCTGTCTCACAGCATACTCTCGGGCTCAAGCATTCCTGTCATACCAGACCTTTTTCTGCTGTTGGGTCTCTGCCAGGTTCTGCTGGGCCAAGTCCATAAACTCTCTAAGCCTTGTTCTGAGGTTTAGGACATATGCCACAATGGACTCCTTCTGAGATTCACACTCACACTCTCACTCACCGTGAATCAAATCTAAAGACGCCCTCACCCTATGCCCATGCAGCAATTTAAAGGGTGAAAAACCTGTGGATTTCTGGGTACCTCTCTGTATGCAAACAGCAGATGGGGCAAATATTTGTCCCACTATCTCTTAAACTGGTCTGCAAATGCCCATAGCATGGACATTTGAATAGAGTTTAACCTCTCCACATGACCATTAGTCTGTGGGTGGTAGAGATGGCCATTAGGTACTTCACCCCACAGCACTTCCACAGACAAGCCAGCAGGTTTGACATGAAATTGACACCTCTGTTAGTCAGTATTTCTCTCAGGAAACCTACCCTGCTGAAAATCTCTAACAAAGCATCTGCCACCTTCTCTGCCTCAATGGAAGACAGAGACACTACCTAAGGGTATCTAGTAGCATAATCTACTACAACCAGGACATACTACTTCCCTGTGGAACTTGGGGTAATTAGAGATCCCACAATATCCATACCTACCCTCTGAAATGGCGTCTCAATCACAGGCAAAGGCAGCAAAGGAGATTTGAAACTTGTCTCCTGCCTTGACTACCCTTTGGCACTGCTCACAGGTTCTGCAGTACCCTGTTATATCCCTTGCAATCCCAGGCCAATAAAAGTTCTGCATACTATGTCTTTTGGTATGCTTTATGCCCATATGACCTGCAAAAGGAATGTCATGGACTATGGCTAGAAGTGCAAGTTGGTAGGCTCTGAGCACGATCAGCTGCTGTATTACCTCACTCTCCAACCCTCCCTCATGGATCCATTCTCTATACAGTAACCCTTTGTTCCAGTATACAGACTCCCCTTTTCCTTGAGAATCAGGTGCCTCCCTAGCTACCTCACTCAAGCCTCATAATGTAGGGTCCAAAAATGAACCTGTCTCAACTCTATCTTTATGACCCTTACCAGCTCCTCTTCCATGGAAAGCCTGGTATCCTCTGACAGCAGTGCTTCACTGTCAGCCTGGGTACTACCACTCACCTCTGCTCTTGCAGTCACCCTGTCCAGGGGAACATCAGTACCTACAAGCAGCTGTGGTTCACCTTCAGGCTCACTGCTACAGCTGAAATAGCTACCACACAAGCCCTGGCTTCAGGTGTGCAGTCTGTCTGGGTCTCAGCCAGGCTACCAGCTCCACACACTTGTCTCCAAGTATGATTGTGTGTAACTGCATGCACACAAGGTACTTCATTATCAAAATCATTCCCTATCAGGAAATCTGCAGGAATATCCTCAAACACACCTACTTGCTTGCATCCTTTTCCACCTTCTCAGTCAAGGTGAACCCTATTAAAAGGCATTTGAAATGAGGTACATCCAAAAGCTCTGACTGGAGTAGACTGCCCAGGCAAGTACTGCTCCTCATTAACCACTGCAGGCTTTACAATGGTGATGTCAGAGGTTGTGTCTCTCTTAGAAGTGGCCTGTTTTCTATCCAATAAGATAGGATATAAACTCCGGTGATAACTTGGTACCTCTGTTGTCTCCAGACAGCTTACCACTGGCATACTATTATTCCCACTTGCTGGCTCCCCCAGCTTTTGTTCCCACCTTGCTTCCTTGGACATCTGTATGCTACATGGCCCCACTGGTTACATTTAAAACATCTAACCCTTGATCCTGGCTGTGCTCCTGAATTAGTGGCTTCCCCTGTAACTGGTGGACTCTGTTGAGGTGGTTTAGGCTGCTCACCATGGGTTCCCTTATATCCATGTGCAGTACTGGGTATCCCCTTCTTGTGCAGTGATGGCCTGCTTGATAAGTAGAGATCCCTTTTCTCCCCATCTCATCTGCAGAGTTAAACTCCTGGTCTGCCAACCAGATTTTCATGTCCTAGGGCAAAGTGCTAAGGGCTTATTCCCTCACCAAAACATCTGCCAGCATTTGAACAGTCGTGACCTGACCTGACACTCACTCAACCACCTGAAAATAAGTGCTTAATTCAGCAATATAATCACATACACTTTCATGTGCCTTGCGTCTATGCTCATAAAACTTTTTTCTGTAAGCTTCAGGTGTTAACTTAGAACATTCCAGTAAACATTGTTTAACTTTATCATAGTTTAAACAATCAGTACCAGACAATTTGGAAACAGCAGTTACAGCTTTACCATGGAGTAAGGGGTTCAAGAACCGTACCCAGAGCCCTTGGTCAACATTACACTGTTTACACACTCTTTCAAGTATATGAATAAAACTATCAAAATTATCAACTCCAGCAAACTGTGAAAGAAATGCATTGACCTTTATTGCTCCTGGGGTTTAGTTATTCCTTTCCCCACCCTGACAAGGTGTCAGTATCTCCATCTCATGTTGATGCTACTTCTCCTTTTCTTCAGCCTCCAAACACTTCAATTTCTCATTTTCTTTGACCTCCAAATGCCACAGTCTCTCTACTGAGTTTAATTCCATTTGTTTTGCCTGCTGCAGTTTGTCAGCTGATTCTAATTCCAAACTTTTGGCTTCCTGTTCAAATCCGTTTAACTCCAGGTTAATTTTTAAGTCCTCTGAGGAAAATAACTGTCATGTTTCTGTGAATGGCAAATCCCCATCACCAGACTGGTTATCCTCCTGGTTGCTGGTCTGGCTACAGCTGCAACTAAGGCTGAAATTGTTTCCTCTTTAGTAAGGCTGGCATGCACCAGTCCTTTGACTTCACACAGCTTGACCAATTGGTTCTTTGTCAGCTTGCCACAATACTCTGCTGACATCTTTGACTGCTTTCCCTGACAAAAATAAACTAACAAAAAATAAATAGAACTGTTGTCAAAATGAAACTCTGTTTACCTTGTGGCTGCTGAGAATGCACACACCTTCAGTGATAACTGTCTACAGGTTACAGAAGTTCAATTAATATCCACACCGAAGTTCACCAGTATATGGCGCCCAACCTCTTGGCCAAGGAGTCTCAATCCTCACCACAGACACCAGTGGGGAATGTTCACTGGGAACAAAATTGGATACATACTGTATTTTCAGATGCAGTTCTCTGCACCAAGCACATAATTTCCCTTAAGAGCACAAAAGGACCACAATCAGCCCTGGGACTAGGTTTCCATCTCTCTTTCTTTCTCTTTCTCTCCAAGCCACCCAAATAAGACTCCCCACTGACACAGCTGTAGAGTTGAGTCCTCAGCCAAGTGTTCCAAGCCAAGTCCTCCACCACCCTCTTTGTGAAACCAGTGCTCTGTGTCCCTGCTCCAAGTAGCTGACATAGACACATACTCTGAGATTTGATTTTCACACATACATACATACTCCTGGGAAAGGCTGGCACAGATTTACCTGAAATGCCCCATCTGGCCAGACTATAAGGTAGATACTGTCACCAGAACACTCCAAAGCCAACTACTCTAAGGCTCTTACAAGGGTACCCAATTATACTGAGTAAAATTAATACTAATTAAATTGAAGTGTCTGAGCACTGAAACAAGGCTTTTATGAGTGGCCACAGTGTCACCAAGTAAATATAAGTGCTCTCAAAAGTTAAAATATTCTCTGAAAGACCAACCATAATGACAAGTTTAAATATATTTAATAATATTAAATAAAAAAAACATGAAAATACTAAATATTTATTTACAATAAATGTCAGAGTTTCAGTCTCAGAAAATATTAAAAATAACACCAATGAATAGATTAGGTTCATAGGTTCATAGGTAGGTACTAGGCTATCAGGCCTGGGGCCTATTTAAGCCTAGCCAAAAAGGTTCCCTGGCTTCCACCACCCAAAAAAATTATTTTCCTGTGCCCCTGTCAAGCAGAGCCACAGAAGTGATCCCCGGGGTGTATTTTCTATTTCCCATCCAGTCGTCAAGATTTTTCTTAAAGAGGGCCAATGAGGAGCTTTGCTTGACATAAATGTGTAGTTTGTTCCAGAGTGTGGGAAGTCTCTGGTACAGGAATCTATCCCTCAAGCATGTTCTGTTTATTGTGGTGACAAGGTTTAGGTCCCTGGAGTGTGTGGTTTGGAGAGATTGGGATTTCTTTAAGTGTAGCATGTCCAACAGCTTTGGATTTGACATAGCTTTGTATGTTAGGCAGAGATCACCTCTGAGTAGGCGATATGCGATGGAGTAGAGCTAGAGATTTTTGAGATGGTCTGCACATGGCATATGTTTCAGGCTGATAATCCTCTTAGTGAGGTATTTCTGTGGCCTTTCCAATTGTTGTTGGTGTCTTGTGAGATACATGCCAAATGGGGCATTGTATTCTATAATGGGTCTGATGAGGGATGAGTAGAGAGGAACAATGACCTCCTTTTTCTAGAGGAGAACCCTTTTGTGAAGAGATTTGCACAGATACAGAAAACCTGTACTTAACTAATCTCACTATATTTTCCTGACTGATCTAAAGAATTACTATTCTCTGGTTACTTACTAAAGGAAGGCAAGATGATGTAGGTACGTGGACTTTCTTTGTCAGGTTTCAAAAACAGACTTTTGTGAGACTTCTGTCACATCTAGTATTAAAATATAATTTCAGTGATGGATTACAGCATGACATCACACACATCTGGTCACCTGACTTTGGTTCCACACTACCCCCTTTACAAGAAACTGAAGCAGAATCTAGCACATATGTGTTATAATACACACACATGTAGAACTTTGCTAAGATGTGTTATAGCATCTGGAAGCTATAAAACCATTTCAAAAACTTACACCCCTCCAAGTTAGCAATTAATTCACCACAAGGACAATACAGTATGGTCCCTAGTCCTGTTTTTCACAGACATTTCATCTCTGGCTGTAGTCAGAACTGTGAGATACAATCTTTATGACCTCAAGCAGGTAATTTAATTTCAGACTATTTTTCAAAGTTAGCTGGACTGAAATTAACCTCTTCTCTTCCATTATTCTCTGTTAATATATATTCATTTCAGCAGTTACAATACAGCCCGATATTCAGGTGTATTTCTTTTTTTTCCAGCAGGACCCACTGTTGGTACATTTTTTAACAGAAGCAGCTTTACAAATACATTTTCAGCACAAGCACCTCTACAAATCAGTTTGCTATATAAATGACATATAATTCTTTACAAAACTCCAGTTGGCTATGCTGGCATATGTTATACATCTACTGGCCTATTTCTCTTAGCATAGCTGGTAATACCTCACATCATCACAGTACCTACCAGAAGTAAGCCCAAAACTAGCTCTGGAAATACACTTCCCTGGTGGAATTCCACATTAATCGGGATATGCAACAAAAGGAAAAAAAAATAGCAAAAATCAGAAAGAGTACTTCCCTTAAAGACAAAGACTCATCAAACCAAATAGGTAACTAAGACAGATACTTAGGACAAACAAAGAAAGCTTTGAGGTTAATGTAGCCTCCCAGGTGAAAGAACCATAAGGCATTCTTCAGCCATGTCAGAAAATTCACATTCAGTACACAGCAGTGTGATAAACCGGTGGCTAATGGTGCCACATTCGGTCAGCCTGTTGATATAGCTTACAAATTCAGTTCCAACTTTGTCCCTCTATCACCCTCAACCATCCACCATATAATACCCTCAAACATAACCCCTGACAACTATAACTAGGGCAATCATACTGGCTGGACTTGCTAAAGCCAAAAACGCAGCCTCAGTGGGCTCCAGTAACATCCCAAGAGGCCTCCTGAACAATCTAAAATACCACTTAACAGGACCCCCTGGAGTTTCTTTTTAACTATAGTACTGAAACAGGCTTTGTGCTATGAGAATGGAGGACTGCAACCATCATCTCCCTTCATAAGGGAGGACCTTCAAAAAATCTTGGAATCGACAGATCAATTAGCCTGACTAGTCTTATTTGCCATGGAAAGAATTATCAGGAAATTATCAAGAATGACATAAGAGACCTCCAGTCATTGGATCCATCCCCGTTTGGCTTTATCAAAGGAAGGTCATGCTTACTGAACCTAGTGAGCTTTTTTGATAAGGTCACCAAGGTTATGAGTGGAAAGTGGTGCATACTGCCTACCTAGATCTGGCTAAAGCATTTGATTCAGTACCTCACTAGGGTATTGTCAACAAACTTAAGGAACTAGGCAGAAAGCACTTAAGGACTGTGAGATACAATCTTTATGACCTCAAGCAGGTGTGAGGCAGAGCACCTCGCTGGCCTTGTTCAAGAGAAATCTTGACCAATGGATGGGAGATCGCAGATATACCCCAGGGATTACCTCAGTGTCACTGCTCAACAGAGGCACAGCAAAATAATGGGTATAGTTCCCCATACTAAAGGGGTGGCGTAAGCCACAAAACTATGGGCTAGGCTTGTAAATGCCCTCGGGCAGATAGCCTAGTATGAACCTATGAACCTATGAACCTATGAACACACTGGAAAGCTAGCTGGCCCATGAATAGGACCCAAGAGATTAGGATCGATAAGGCCACCTCACCAAAGAGGCTGTTCTCCAGTAGAGCCCCTAAGGGCTCTGTACTGTGACCACTCCTCTATGATATCTACTTCTCAGTGGACAAAGCCAATATCAAAAGTCTCTGGCTGACTAAGTTGGCAGATGACTGCAAACTAGGAGCAGTCATTGAATCCCTCCAAGATGAGAACACTCTTCTGGGAGGTTTAACATGACTTATCATGACTTAAAACTAAATACCAAGAATTCCCTTTTTTGAAGTCAGCTACCCTGGGTAACTACATTCATAGGTTTATATGTGAACACTGGGCTAACTGCCTTGAAGAGCCATTTTAAACCTAGCTAATAACCAAAAGTCAGAATCAAACACTGTACCTTGTGTGTATGAGATGAAGACCTTAACCATTGTGCCAAACCCACCCTCATCATGAATAAAACACCCCTAAAAGTTGATTCACTAGTAAGGGATCTAGAAACTTGTGTAAACAGTAAATTAGTCTTCAACCAAAATTTGTCCAAGGTAGTAAGAAATTCCTTCTGTGTTGCTCAACTTATAAGTAAGAGCATGGCATCTAGTTCCAAAGAGGTCATCATACCACTGTAAATCAGACCCATCATAGAGTAAAATGCCTCCTTTGGTATGTAACTGATCAGGCAGATGCAGCAACTGGAATGTCCGCAAAGGTTCCTTAAGAAAGGAATACAGGGAGTAAACAAAATTATCACCTCAAAGCCATGTCTGTTTAGTCTATATCATACAAACTACTGACAGGTGATCTTTGCCTGGTATACAAGGCATCCCTGGACCATGTTTTGGTGAATGCTTTGTACATCTGCAAAACAATCATCATCAGAACTACTGACCAAAAGCCCTAAATTTTGCTTGCAACATAAATAGGACATGTTGGAGAGACATATGTTTCTCAGAGAATTCATATTGCCTGGAAAAGGCTCCCCATACATAGGAAGAAGAGTTCTTGCCTAAACCTATTTAAGTGCAACATGGACCAATGGATGGCAAACTGGGAATTCACCTCTAGTCTGATACTGCATCTCTGATGGGAACAGACAATTAGTAAATCGCTGCTATATAAATCAGATTTGTGGGTCATATTTGGGTTGCATGGTTAACCTTATAAAGACATTAGTGGTTGTTAGCCTAACATACACCTATGAACCTATAAGTGTTTTGAGTATCTTTGCCAAATTACACACACACACACACACACACACACACACACACACACACACACACACACACACACACACACACACACACACAAAGCCCGCTGTTTAGGCACTAATAGATTTCATGGAAATTAAATAATCACATTAATTCTTATTTGTGATTCAAACATAATAGTTCCAGCTTACTGTCACTGCCATAGTGTAAACACAGATCATTTGTTTCTGTAAATGAAAACAATTATCTTGTGTTCTATGTTCATAGTGCAGGTTAACTTGTGAAATGCAATTTTGGTTGGCATTGATCATACAAAACAGCAAATAGGAGCAGGAAACAAAGAAACATAATCAATTTGATTATAACACAGTACAAGTAAATAAACACCAATCTCTGTGTTGGAAGTGAAGAGAAAAATAAGAAAAATGATTTTGCTCTTTAGAGTTTTCTCAAGCAAACTTACTTTATAGAAATTAAACATGCCTGAATAAGCAGAAAGCACGTAATTAATCTCCTCTGCATCTGTGACAATAAGCAGAGTCAATTAGCAATATCAAAAATATCATTATGATACAGCAATAATCCAAAGATGCTGTTAGATAGAACTCATCATTCAGTCATTTTATATTTTGGAGCCATGTCATTAATTCAAACAATAGTATTCAAAGGTCATAAATCTGAATCCAAAAGTTTGAACAGTATGGACAAAGCCATTGTATAACTTAAAATTTTGAATCTACAAGTTTGAAAACTATGCTTGAAAGCCATCTCATTACACACCATGTTTCAAAACTGTACAGTAGATACAGCCCTAACCCTAACCGGAACCTTAACCATAATCTTGAACCAAACAATAATCAACATCCAAAACCACAGTAATGACTTAAACTTGGATGGTAAAATCAAGGGCTTCTGTAAATACAGCCATGACATTGAGCTGCTTAGCACAAGAGACTGTACATTTCTATGAATATGCACAGCATCAAATGTTAGGCATCATACAGATTCAAAAGAAACATGTTTACTTAAGAAGTTCATTGATTTACATACGTTCACCTCCTAAGTTCTTACAAGTGATGTACTGAGATTGAGTACTGAGACCACTGGTCATGTGCTTCATCTCTGAACTAAAATAAGATGCTTTGCTAGTATGACAGTGTATTTCCACATCTTGAGATATTATTTTGACCATCTTTTCTACCACCTGTGATATTATTTGACTATTTGATCTGCCTAATGCTGCACAGTCCTATTTGTTTAAACTACAGTGGAGAGCGGTGTCTAATTGCAGTTCATCTGTTTTAGCAGGTTATACCAAGTGTACAACTCTTGTTAACTGTTTATATTTGAAGCTCTGATGCTTACATTTGTCTGCTTAATGGAAGACTATGAATATTCATAGCAAGTGGACCAATTCTTAACCATGTATTTTACACATAGGTGTGAGTTGTATCCGATGTTACACTATCTGCCTGTGTTATGTTTTATCTGGTATACCAATAGTAGTATTAAATTTTCACTACATTACAATATCTGCTTTCATAAGTACACTGCTGCTTAGACTGAATATTAGTCTTGCTTCATCACTACTTTTATTAGTCTTCCTTTATCATTACTTTTCTAATTACTTCAGTCCTTTCTTTATAACTGGTGAATACTCTGCTTAACTTTACTAGCCCTTCTTTCCTTCCTATCAAGAAGTGGCTCTAAACTAACCTATAACATTAATAGTGCTTCACTCTCAGTAACCTCAACCCCATCCCCCTTCCTGTCTGTCATTGTAGCCTATGTAGCTCTCACTCATGGTGGTCTCTCTCATCTAATCTCCCTGTCCTTTTCTCCCCCTCTTCCTAGGTTCTAATACCTGAATAAGACTCCAGGGGAAAACACAGGCAATATCTCTGTTCAGCCTGTAGCATTATTTTTCCCTTGGAAGAATGGCTAAAATTGTCATGGAACAACTCAGCCTGTAACTAATGTATGTTAATCACTGTTATGGAGTCCTGTTATAAGCTGTTGGTGTAAGGTGGCATGCACTTCACTGAGCCAACCCCCTGCCATACTCCTATCCCATCTGTTCTCTACGGTTTCCAATTAGTTGATGTAGCCCTCATTTTCCCCTTATAGTCTTTATCCCCCCTCTCCTGGTCTACATTTTCTCCTAACCATACTGGTCCCATTTATCTTAGCTATCACAGATAACACAGACATATTTGATCTTCCCTTGTCCTTAGGCACCCTCAGTACACATATTTCACCCATTTCTGACAATATAGCATTTGTTATCTCTCACATTAGCTCCTTTAGTCCTTTGTTCACGATCTGCATTTAAGTCTATGGCTGCTAGCAACTCTAATCTGCAACCAAGTGCATTATCTGGTAGCCCCTTGCTCATTTACATCCCTTTACATTCACTGTTTACTCTTTTTTGTTTAAATACAGTCATGGCTTTATTTTGCCACTACTCACAGCTGATTAGCTTGTTTACTCTAGCCTTCCCTGCTGCTCTGGTTCAACCAACTAGCATATATCCAACAATCGACTATACACAATTTAATCTACAAACCCACTGCTTGCCCTGTCCTGGATAAGCTTGTCAAACAATTCATGCCTAGCAGATCACTCAGATCAGAAGACAAAAACCTGCTAGAAACCTCCAAACCTTCTAAAAGACCAGGTCGGTGTCTTTTCTCATACTCTGTTTCTAAACTATGGAATTCTCTCCCTTCAAACACCAGATCAACCCCCAGCCTGCCACTCTTTAAAGCCTTTCTAAAATCGCACATTCTTAACTCCAGGTTAATCCCCCTCTACTTTCTCCTTCCTCTGTCCACCTTTCTTGTTCTCTGCAGTCTTCCCCGTAGAAACCTCACCAAGAATTCTCCTTCCTTCCCCCTAACCTTAGTTTGCATTCTTCTTTCTGTCTCTCTAAACCCCTCTAAATGTATAACTTCTCAAATCTTCCATGCTATCTCTCCCCTTCTGTAAGTAAAGCTGTTTTATATAATCTAGTGGAAACCTATTCTTATGTTAACACAATACTAAGTACATCAAATATTATCTTCTCAACTAATCTATTCTTAATACATGGTAATATTTTAGAAGTAATATTTTAAAAATTAAGACAAATTTTAAGCAAAACTCTAAACAACTTGCTGCTTTTTTCATCTGCTTGTAATGTAGTATGTAAAGCCTTAACATTATGTTGTTTTAAAAATGGTATTCTGTTTGTGTATATACCCAAATGCATTGTGTCAAGTCTTAAATAACATTATTGTCAGTCTTAACTAACATTATTGTAAAAATTGCAATCTAGCTGTGTATGTAGCTAAATATCTAAATGTGGAGCTTTTTTCCACGGGCATTCGCTGAAAATGGGTTATGTGACCCAGTCAGACTATCTCACTTAAAAAAAATGTAAAATAAATAGTAAAATAAATAAATATATAGTAGTGGATATTCTAGTTCTTAATCTGTTGTGTGACTTTCATGTTGTGTGCCTTTGCCAAGTCTTAATGCGTAGATATCACATTTGCAGTATGATAGCTATGTGTATATGTTTTGGTGATGGTTGTAGTTTGGAAAGACTGCTGAAATAGTTGCACAGTAGAGAAAAGTGCATATAAACTGAACTTAACATTTCTTGTTGACTTATAGAGTGCATCAGAGTAATTTTATCCTGGAAATGTCTTGGTGTTCTCTTAGACTGCAAGATGACTTCCTAGTCTTATATTTATGTCACATTTGGACAAGTTCAAAAAACAGGGTGCATTATATGGAGTTAGGAAATACATGAAAACCACAAAACATGAAATTTTAACAGGGTCCTTCTTCTTCCTTAAGATTTCCATAGAGACACTGTATTAAAACTCCCAGCAGTACACGTGCCAATTATTTATTTAAGATTGTTAAGCGAGTTAGTGAACTGCTTTGAATACCTTTTCAACCATAACATCAGTCAAAGGCACAAGACACAAAGATGAACAGTGTAAATGTGCAAGAGTTGTGCTGCAATACAAAACAGATGCAAAGGCAGTGTAAGAAAAGTAATGAATGCATAAGACATGCATGACAGTAAATGCACATGAAAAGTGAAATAGTCATTTACACTTTAGGAGCAGCCATTGTCCATAAATTGTAGAAAGAGGTATAGATTATTATTAAGGCTTATTGCCTGCATAAATAAAGATTGAATAGCGTGATAGATATTTAGTAGTAGTTGCCAGCAGAGTGGCCGGCTAAAAAAACTATTTATGGCTTGGCAGGTAAGGTGAAAACCAGTAAGATGTTAATTAGAGAAACAGTTTCATTTTGCAGAAATAGAGCAGCGAGGAAACAAGTCTGATCCAAAGGAGATACTGGCAGGTAGTGATCTAGTGAGAGATGGTGTAAAAATCATTGGAAGTTCAAGGCAACTGAGTATTGTGACCATTACACCTTGCCATTTCACATGCCAGTTTGTACCTCCCTTCTGGGGGAGGAGTATGTTAAACATGGCGAATTTATGAATACCGTTATCCAGGTCTTGTCTTTATCTGCAGTGTAAGTGTATTCCACAAGCGAATAAAATGCTGAGCAATGAATCTGCATTTTACCATGTTTTATTGATTTTCTAAAGCATGTTCAGATGTCTTATTCTAGTGTTTGTTGGCCTGTTTGGTTTATGAAGGTATAAGAGATCCTGGAATACTATGTTCCTTGATTGCTCAGAAGATGAGGTATAGGTCTCCTCTGAGAAGCATATTAAACACACAAAAGAGGGATGCTGCTTCTAATTGTTTTAAGTAGATTAGGGGCTCTAAGCCTATGACCCCCTTTATTAGGAACCTCGGGTGTCTTTCTAACTTTTAACATATCTGCTGAGGCATGTCTCAAACTGGGCATTATTTTCTATAATTGGTCTAACCAGTGCTAAATACAAGGGGACAGTAACCTCTTTTTTTTCTGATCTTGGTGATCACCTGTGCCATATAGGTGCTCTTGACAACTGTCACTACATGACAGTCAAAGGAAAGAGAGAGGATTACCCAACTAGGTTCTCAGATCTCTAGTGGCATTTTCATTTTGAAGTGGATTGCCAATGCTATATGCTGGGGGGGGGGGTCATTTGTCTGCCAAATGCAACAATGTTGCATTTTGTAGTTTTTACTTTAAGCCAACTTTCAATATATTAGGCATTTATAAGTTCTTGCTGAAGGAGTTCTATATCAGAGGGGGATTTAACAATGATTCCCAGTTTGCAGTCATCTACAAACCTGGCTAGCCATGGATCTTTTTTTTTGTCTATATGTCAGAGAAGTAAATACTGAACAAGAGTTGTCCAAGCACTGAGCCCTGCACCATCATTATGAGGTGATTTCTCATGCAGCTTTACTAAAAGGTTACAAACAGAAATAACAGAAATAAGATTTACTTTATACAAGTAAATATCAAATACTCAAGTTTGTCCTACTAACTGGCAGTTGCTCAACTCGTATATTTGCGATCAGTATGAAGTTTCCCCCTGCATTCCCTGACATGGGTAACTCTCCATTGCACTCCTTGACATGGGTGTTGTGCACCCAAGTCTCCATTGCACTCCCTGACATGAGTGCTGTGCATGCAACTCTTCATTGCACTCCTTGACAAGGGTGCTGTGCATGCAACTCTTCATTGCACTCCCTGACAAGAATGCTGTGCACCCAACTCTCCATTACTATAAATATAATGCTTTCAAGGTCACACAAATTAGCAGGAAGTAAACTTATAGGCAGGTCCTATGTATTTGAATGTCTCACACAAGAATGAACAAACGAGTGTTTAGATGCAATCAAATGAAATGCGAGCACCTGAATAATGCATAAGGAAATAATGGCAGAAATAAGTCTAAAATGAAAATTGGCTAGATCAGTTGGAGGAAAAGTGTCCAAAGTGGATCCAGTGATGGGAAAACCCATGTGAATGCATACATATATATATATATATATATATATATATATATATATATATATATATATATATATATATATATATATATATATATATATATATATATACATACACATATAAAGTAACTTTTTAAAGAAAATAGTAACTACATAAAAATGACGATAGTTATGGTTTATTTATTTATTTTATTTATATTTGTTAACCAGGGAAGAACACTGATCAGAATGGACCAGTTGCGGGTTTAGCCTGTCAGATTACAGATTAAAAGTGTAAGCAAGCATAACATCCGTGAGCTGGATTGCCTTGATCCTAAGTACAAGCTGGCCTGTGTAGTGCGTTTGTACCGTTTAACTGCAAATCCTTTAACCGCAAATGTAATACCAGCTTTCAAAAGCCGGTGTTGTATTAAAGAAAGATCATTGTGCGGTTATTCTGTTTTTCCCTCTCCACCCAGCATAGCTATGGTCCTGACACAGGCAGGGGA